>NW_026866143.1:0-268160 GCF_026571515.1 Ruditapes philippinarum | reverse complement strand
ACGTCAACACATAACTGGCCATATCGTGCCGAGGACACTTTGTTGTGATCAAACATGTAATCCTCTAGCATATAATTTATAAATAAGATATACTACAAGTTTGTTTTGGAAGCGTAAATCTGAAGGCAACTAGTACTGGTACTTTTCTGTACTGCTTGACAACTAGTCCTATAAACATGACGCTGCATTCAGATAGTTTTGCTTCTGGGCAAAGCAAAAACATAAACTATAACAAGCATGTAACGTCTGATATATTGGACTACGTGACCTGTCCAGGAACGTTGCAGTGGCTGAATTATGATCTTATAATATTCAACTTTGTGGTTTACTTTTGTGATCCAGAGGGTAAATTATGTAATCTACCAAAATACCACTTGTCAGCATACACAAACAGCGACATGTTGAATTTTAAACAGCTTGTAAATAGAACTGGCTAAGTGAAAGGTAAGTTAAATTTACCTGTGAGAGTTATATAATATAAATAACAGAATTATGTTTAAGCATTATGAGGTGGCGCTATAGCTCTGTTGGTAAGACCACTGACTGTCAGTCACTCCAGAGGTCCCGGATTCGAACCTGTGTATCACCCTTGGTTGTTTTTTTTCAGAGACACAATATATTAGTGTTTTCTGCCTCAAGTTGTACCGGTAATACATACAGGTAATCCTCACATGTATCAGTGCTATACACGGGACTTTGGGTTAGGGATGTACTAGACCTATTTTTTTACAAACTAATACTAAAATAAGTCTTCCTTTTATTTTTTACTTTAAAAAGAGATGGTATATTAATTATGGCCAATTATATACTTATAGTGAATATGATAATAACTTTTAGAACAACTTTCATTTTTAGTCAAATTTAAAATTTTCATTTAAAAGAAAACAAGAGAAATTTATATCTTAATAGAATATAATTAGGTATCACATGAGATCACATGTATCACAATCATTTAAACAATTTTTTTTTCAAATACAAATAAGACAATTTGTCAACAAACTCCATCAAAACGGTTTGGTCTATCCATATGTTAGCACAATAAATTAATCAGTACAGTATTTACATCATTACATCAAGCTAAAACCATGGTCATGAAAAAACAAAAACAAAACATTAACAAATTCAAGTTCAATTACATACAAATCTACTAAGAGGCTTTATTACTATCTCCTGAGTAGCATAATTTCCAAGACAGGTCATTTCCAGCTTGCAAGATTGAGACTTCCCTGAAAGACAGTAATTCTAAGGCAAAAGCTTGGAAGTACATATATATCAATTATCAAATGTCCAATATTTAATAAAATAAAAAGATTTTTGTATAAAGATCAAAGTATATTTCATAACTATTTTAGGGTTATGTAAAGGTCACTAATTGGCAAAATCTCATGAACATAGAACTTAAAATTGCTATTTGCAATATAATCAAACAGCTGTCAGTAAAAGGGCCATATTACCTAATCTTTTGTAAGTAATACAAGTAATAGGGTATGGCTAGTTTATGCGGTCAGTGAACCCACTGTGCTGAAATGTTTACATGTTACAACAATTTGCAACTTAACATGTAACATAGTGTTTATTAGGCTTCTGTGTAATTCTTTTTAACTTTTTTTTTTCCTGGCACAGCCACAAAATGATTTATTCTCGCGTTGAGCCCTTCCACCATTCCCCTAGAAGCCAAAAAAAAAGAAGAAAAGACCAAATTATTTCTGGTACTTAAATATAAAAGTTAAAGGTCCGGATCTTGTTTCAGAGTTAATGCTGTTTCCCCAAAGGAAAAAAGGACAGTGGAAGATTGCAAAAAGAAATGGTTGTGTGCGGTTTCTCTTGTAAAAAAAGAGGAGGCAAAGAGAAGGTCGGAGGCATGCGGGACTGGAGGTGGGCAGCCCCCTTTAAACCTGCCTTTATGGCAAGAAATTGTAAGTATTTTAAAATCAGTACTGTTACAACAAAACAGTTGGGATACTGCACGGATATACATGTACATCCTCTTTTAACACTGACATCATCATAAAATGATCTTTCAGAACAATGTTTGATTGTTAAGAACAACAACTAGCCTGAGTACACTATATTTTATCTGCATTCCTTAATTGAAGAACTTTAAAATTGCATACTTAACATGAGTAATGCTAGCATGAAATTACAGAATAGGCACTTGATGGTTCTAATTTCCTGGGTAATAAATTAATTCAAGGAAATAAAATATAAAGACATTAAAGCATGAAATTATCTTATTAAATCACATACATACTCTCAGGTATTCAATTTTATAAAGTCAAAAGGCTAATTGGAAAACTTTGTTGTTTACTTATACTAAAATATTGAAATCTATAAATTCCTTGACCATATAAACAGTCCTTGAACATTATATTTTTTTCATGTGCAAAGGTAAAACACCCTATTGGATGATTTTTTTTTGTAATAGCAATAATAGTTCATTTTACATTTATGTATGTATAGACATGATTGCTTGGAATCTGTTATAAATGTGGATATGAAAAAGGATGAAGAATTTTTTTATCACTTATTTAAGATTCTAAGCACCATCCCCCATTGTGCTGTGAGTGGAATAAGTGGGGGTTTAGACAGTGGGAATGCTATAGAGAAAGGTAAGACACATTACTTTTTGCCAATTATTTTATCATCACATCGCTCTTTTTTCATTCCATAAATTTGTTTAAGGTATTAAAGAAATGTAAAATGTACATGAAAAATTATTACTTTAAATATATCATTTAGTATTTTAACAATAACACAGTGTAGGGTAATTCTTTAAATTCTGCATTTTGTAAATTTTTAATTAGATAATCCAGATTAATATCTAGTTTTATATACACAGCTGATGTCAATTTTAAAAAACAAACACTTTTTTTTTCAATTAATGATGCTTGCTGTAAATTCGTTATAAATATTTCTGACATGTTTATATATGGCCATATACATGGCTACTATGCAAGGGTTATTCTGCATACAACTGTATATTTATGGCCATATAGCCGGTCTTAAATTTTATAATTAATAATATGTATGCATATATGAAAATAGCACATATGTAAATCTGGTAAATAAACTACTTTGCACATTAGGTCATAAATAAAGAAAAGATAATTATATTCGATATGTTTCAAATATTTGTAAACATGACTCAGCTTTGGCATTTATCTGACACAAAGGCTAGTGTGCTAAGCACATACATTGTAGATCTGCAAAGTGAATTAAAAAATGAAAGTAGTTACAAGTATATGTATTTCTTGCACTGACATATACCTTGATTATATTGCTGTAGACGCTGATCAAAATGTAAGAGTTGGCAGACCAGGCCCATCAGATGAAGGTATGATTTATTTACATAAATTTCATGAATTAAAGTTTATACTAATTTGACTGGAATCTAGCATAGCGTCTTTTCTTTAACATTTTTTCACTGATTAAGAATCAAAAGCTGCATATATGGAAACATTTAAGCTTCACTTTCCTGCAACTATCAAATTAATATATACACTTAAATCTGTGATATTAATATATTTGTTCCTTGTCATAAAGAAAATTGTGAAGTGTAAAATAATGTCACTGTTTTAGTATTCTTTTTATCCTTTACATATGACAGAAACATTTGATTGAGTATCAAAAACTAAGTTTGTGAAAAAATTAAATCCATCACTTGTTTGCCTTTTAGATGCATATCCTTATTTTATTATGAACAAAACAGTTTTTATTCATTTTAATTACACTTTTGAAACAGTTCTGTTTTTATATCATAAGTATTGTGTACTTAAAAAATGATTTAAATTTTATACTTGTTTAGGAACAAATACTGTTGGTAACGTCACAGATGTAATTTGTAATCATTCCATCACCGGCAACCCAGGTAAGCGTTTGTTAGATCCATGTGTCACTGCATTTGTGACTTAATAAGCCTTATAATGTCAGACAAATTACTTCTATGCTTAATGTGAACTTTATATCTTTGCCTAAGTCATTGCCAACCTTAATTTGTATGTTTGTCTTAACATATTGTACATTTTAATGATTTTAATTTGGTTGAACAAAGTACTTATTTTGGACAAAATGTTATTATATTACAGATGAAAGTGTACCTAAAGGACAGTCCAAAAAAAGAGGTAACTATATTACTATAAAAATAGAATGAGGTTACATAAATTCTTTTTTTTTAATAACATTATTTTTAGATAATTTCATAACTAGTAGGTCATAATTTTTTGATAATTTCTAAAACAAAATTACCAATAATGTGAGATTTGTTAAAATTGGACCTCTTCAGGAAGAATTTACTAGATTTAAAAAAATTTCCGCCAAAAAAGTATTTTATCCACAGAATAGGGAAGTATATCTTTAAATACATAAAAAGACATCAATATAATAACAATACTGTTGTGAGCACAAAAATGTCAGTTGTCTTTATGAAAATTTTATTAAACAATTACAAATGATGGATCATGAATGATTTGTGTTTTCAGTAAAATTAATGACCCTAATCTCTGGGCAATGTAACAAAAAAAATGTTTAACTCATTCGGTCTTCATGTGTATCATGATTTTGATAGTAACTTTTTTTTTTCCTTTTCTAAGCTCATGTTAAACAATATATTGCAGATGACAGTGTACCTAAAGGACAGTCCAAAAAAAGAGGTAACTAAAGTATTCTTATAAACATTAAATAAGACTACTTCAATGTTTTTATCACACATTTGTGCAGGCTTTTTTTATATGCCCGAAATAATTATTATGTTATACCCCTGGCGTCCGTCCGTCTGTTAGCAATTTGGTTTCCGGAGCATAACTTAAGTTCCATTTGGCCCACAACATTCAAACTTCATAGGATGATTGCCCATATTGAGTAGAAGACCCCTATTGGTTTTGGGGTCACAAGGTCAAGGTCACTATCACCTTAAAACTGTAAACAGTTTCCGGAGCATAACTTAAGTTTCATTTGGCCCACATCATTCAGACTTCTTAGGATGATTGTCCATATTTGGTAGAATACCCCTATTGGTTTTGGGGTCACAAGGTCAAAGTCACTATCACCTTAAAACTGAAAACAGTTTCCAGAGCATAACTTATGTTTCATATGGCCCACAACATTCTGACTTCATAGGATGATGGTCCATTTTGGGTAGAAGACTCCTATTGATTTGGGGTCAAAACAAGGTTTATAGGAGGATTGCTATTGGAAGGAATAATACTTTATTTAATTTATGTAATGACTTACAAGTGCTTCATCCTTAATATAAAAAAAAAACACTTTCGGGCATATAATGCTCCGCCTAGCAGTGCTCTTGTTTCACTTTAAGCGGTATTTATTTCGTGTATGTTATAAATAGAATATTAAATTCGTGCAAGTTCATTACTGAATTTATTTAACTGGGTGAATTAAATAATATTATGCTTGATAGAGTTTTGCATAATATAACTTTATTCAACTTGTGCAATAAATTCAGTATTGAATTTACACTTTTTCAATATTCTCTATTTATGCCCCCGCCATAAGATGGCTGGGGCATATAGTGTTACCCCGTTCCGTCCTTCCATCATCATCAGTTTTCATTCATTGTCTTGTTAGCGGTTGCACACATTCAACACAAATGACATAAGGATATATCATAAGAAACTGCAGGTCAATTTCAAAATTTGTCATGGTTCAATAATTTTTGGCCGAGTAATGCCCCCTTAAGTTTGAAAAAAAAAGGAAATTTTCATTTCTGTTCATTATCTCCCAAACAGTTGTACATATTCAACTCAAATTTGATATATGGATATGTCAAAGAAATTTATTATATACAAAGTGATTTCCTTTTCCAGTTTGTGATGTGGATCTTGCCAGCAGAATGGTAGAAATAGAGGAGAAGAAACTGAAGGTGGCTGAAGAATGCTTGAGGGTTAAGGACGAAAAAAAAAAGTTACTTTTTGAGAGTGTCCAGCTACAAAAAAGGAGTACAGAGGCTTTAGAGACCATTGCATCAATTTTACAAAAACAGGACTTCACCAGCACATTTTTTGAAACTTGATTACATAGAGGATATTTGTTTGTTTTGCATGTAAGATTGGAATATATTTTACTGAGTGAACACCTGATGCAATATTTTCACAAGTGGTGTAGCCAGCAGTGAAAAAAGGACAGCTGGTGTTCACGAATGAAATATCTAAAGAATATTTGTTTGTTTATTGTGCAAGATGAAATTTTATTTCATCAAGTGGGCTTTAAAATGGTATTCTCAAGACGAGTTCACCCGATATAATAAAATTTCATCTTACAAAAGAAAGAAATTTTCTTTTTATTTTATGCTTAAAAACAAGTTAAAAAGAAATTTCCTTAATATTAGAGGGATATCATATGGATTTGTTAGTCATATATATTTTTAGAAGAAAGAAAAGAAATGCTGGTTTGTACTTATTCTTCGGGCTGATGGCTGCCATTGCTGCCAGAACCGAAGGTTCAGGGTGAGCTATTAGTATCAAAGGGGGATACTCCGGCGTCATGTGACAACAATCATCTCTGAAACTGATGGGCAGATTTACCTCAAATTTGGTCTATAGCATCCTTGTGACAGTCACACTACCGTTTAAATTGACTCCTTTTTAGGGGTCAACAGAGTTAAAAAAAGAAAAAACATTAAACATCTACTACTAAATTAAATGATGGATGATCACCAAACTTTTAGCATTCTTAGGTAGTCTTTTATCAAGTTTTCCCATTTTAATTTGATTGGCTCCTTTAGAAATACCTTTAAACGTCTCCTTCTACAGAACTAATTGATGGATGATTTACAAATTTAGTCTGTAGCATTCTTAGGTACTGTTTTATCAAGTTTACTCATATTAAATTGATTGGCCACTTTTAGGGGCTGCTAAAGCTAAAAATAGAAAAATCATTAAACATCATCTCCTACTGAAATAATTGATGGATGATCACCAAATTTTTGTCTGGAGCAGTCTTAGGTTGTGTTTTATCAAGTTAGATAATATTAACTTTATCAGGCCGCTAAAGCTAAAAGTAGAAAAACCTTTGAACATTATCTCCTAGTGAAATAATTGATGGATGATCACAAAACTTTGTCTTCAGCATTCTTAAGTAGTCTTATCTTTTAATGAAAAACAGTTATTTCAGGTGAGCGACTCAGTGCCATCATGGCCCTCTTGTTTCTATATCTTTTTGTATTCAAAACTTATAATGGACTGAATGCAAAATATTAAAGTAATTATCAAAAACATTGATTTCGTTGTTTTTCGTAGGTTCAAATGTTCATTTTGACATGCCTCTTACAATTTTATTCCAAATCAATGAAAATATTGTTTCAGGCATATGTATGGTGACAGGTGCTTTTAATTGTTCCCAATCTTATAACATGCCTGAAAGAATTCCTCTATGTAGATACGCTTAAAGAAAGTATGCCAGTTGAAGAGAAAACTTGAATACAACTGTTCAATGTTTGATTATTTTAATAAATGTCAAACTTTTAACAAATTCAAGTGTTCCTTAAAAGTAACATGATTGCAGATAACATTGACATGCATATACAAATTATTTTAATATCCTATGAACTTTGAGTATGTTGTGCATTTCTACCAATTAAAAATCACTTTAATTTCTTTCTAAACTAGAAATGTGTCCATAGGACACGGGTGCCCCCACTGCGCCACTGTTCTGTCAATCTTAGGACTGTAGGTCAAATATTTTTTTGAAAACTAAAAATCTTTTACTAAGTAAAAGGGCAAGAATTTTACAAATACTGAATAAATCCACAAGCAAACCCCAAGGTGCATAAGAACACATGCTGACCAACATTCTTGTTAACTTTCAAGCATACAAGTGAAATACTTTTTGAGCTATGCATAAACAAGTTGAAAATTGCAAATTTATACTACTGTAAGTCAATGGCAATAACTGTAACAAAACTGAAAAAAATCCACATGCAAAGTCCCAGGTGCATAGCTATACAGTGATGTGAATCATTTTTCCTATAATTTAGTGATGTTGATCGTTATTACTGTAAAGTTGGTTGATTCTAACACAAACGTATGACAAAAAGTGTTGTTTTTTTCATTTGCAGCTTCATTCATAGCTTTACAGCTGCATTTAATAATAAATACGGCACATTGCTTTAGTTCCAATTTCTTTATAGCCCTGTGCTCATCTTTTGTGATGGCAGTTAGTAGTACTAGATAAATGTATATATCATGTATATTGACTTGTTGATTAAAATTAACTTGAATTGATATCTTTCCACTTTCTTCTTCTTTTATTGAAGACAAACACTTTTTGATTTATTTCCAGTTTCTTCTTCATAGTTCTTAGATATAAACAAGTTGGTTTCCAGTTTCTTCCTTGATTCACGATGGATGTATATGGTTTGTTTCAACTGCCATCTTCATTGATTCAATATTGACATATGTATGTTGTGTGTTTCCTTTGAATACATCTGATTTGAGTTTCTCTTTCTCCAGTGAATAAAAGCGATAAAGGTTTTCTTTTTTTTGTTTCGCATTGTCTTGATAGACTGATAATATGCAATTAAATGTGGTCTGTAGTCCAGTGTGTTAAGAACTGATAAAGGATAAACTATATTGCCTTGTCTTAGTTTCTTTTTAACTTATTGTAGATTGTTATAGATAGTGCCTTTTCCCCCATTTCATATGTCAAGTAATTCATTGAAGAAAGACATCATCAGTAGATCCTTTATGACCTGAAAGAAAATATTTACAATGTGTTAAAGGCATCATTCAACTGCTCTAAAGTATCATGAAGAGAATATGAGAAAGCAAGTTAAAAGTCAGGAACAGAATTATTTTAATTGCTTGATATTGCATGCATGTATGACATTATTTATTTACAATCTTACAATCAAGACTGACTGCAAAACACAGCAGTACAATGCTTGTGAGGCAAATCAACACTTTCATCTTAGGACAAGAAGCCAAGATGTTATGGCTTAAAAGTAGCAAACTGAGCTTATAACACATACAGTCACTTACATTAAAATGTTTCATCAAAATATTACCATTAAATAAAAAATTTACATATATAAATATTAAACATCATTTGCATATGCCCTTCTATGATGACATCATATTAAATATACAAGGGCGTATCCAGAAGAGGTATAATATTTTATTTTGAAGTAAATGATTCTTTTTACTGAATTTATTGTTTTGTTTCACATAAATTTATAACATGTTGATTAAAAGTCAGGATTTGACTTTATATTGATAATAAATTTTATTTATACAGTTTTTGAAAATATTAAAGATTGGGGAAGGGGGTGGGTGGGGGGAGTGTTGCCTGTCTTATTTGATTAACAAAAAATAAACACCAAAAGAAGATTATACCATTAACCAAGTGTCAAAACTGTGCGTTGGGCCATATACCTTCCTCAGTCTGACCAATCAGTCCGTAAATAGAGGATATTGAATGAGTGTAGTTTAATACTAAATTTATTAAACAAGTTGAATAAAATCATATTATGCGAGCCTCTGGCGAGCATTATATTGTTTTATTCAACGAGTTTAATAAATTTAGTATTGAATCTACACAAATATAATATTCTATTTATCACATATAGAAATAAGAACAGTAAACTGTTAAAATGAGTAATTTTTCAATGACGCGCCTATAGTGTAAGGCTAACATTAGCGCGCTTTAACACTATGTTTATATATAGCGCAAATGACGTCACGTCAAAGTGTTATTACACTAGTGTAATATCATTTTTATTAAATGGCTTTATAACACTCCTGCGCCGCGTATTATGTGATAAAATTGCATATTGCCCTCAAGGCCATGTTTTATTTGTTTAATAATAGATGTGTGTATTGACATGATTATTGAGGGGTCAATGAGACTGGATTTACTATGAAATTGATTATAGCATTAAACAAGTATCAAAAATCAGCTAGATATTGCCCTCTTGATGTAATTGACATAAAATATTACCGCTTGCGAAAGTTGAAGTAAATTTAATACTTTATCACAGGAAAAACATGAATTTATTGTTGACGAAAAAACAACAACTGATGGATCAAGTTTTTTTGTGGTTGTTGACAACAACAACAGAACAAAGAAAAAAAATCAGGCATATTCCGGAACTGTAACTAAACTTTAGTAACAAAATTGATGATTTTATCATGACATTTTTCACAATTTAATAAATCATATATCATTAATAGAATAGATCTACCAAGGAAATTCATTAAAATATTATTGTTTAATGAAAACGAAACACAACCTTTACAATAATAAATGAAAATGTAGAAAATACATGGTTGATGTCGGGATGGAGAAGATTTATCTGGTGAGCGAGAAAGTGTATCTTGGCGAGCTTTAGCGTATTTGTTTTATCCTGCTTTTTATCATGTTTTTAGAATAATTAAATGGTTTCATTCTTCTTTTTCCCCGATAAAATAGCATCTATATGCAGCTTTGTTTTGCTTCTAAATATGTGACGTCATCATATGATGTAATGACTGGAGATAGATAAGTTTATCTGGCAAGGCTTTATCCAGCTGTTGATATAGACAGATAAATATATGAGCCGTGTCACGACATAACCAACATAATGGGTTTGCGACCAGCATGGATCCAGACCAGCCTGCGCATCAGCGCAGTCTGATCAGGATCCATGCTGTTCGCTTACAAACCCTTTTACAAGTTGAGAAACTGATAGTGAACAGCATGGATCCTGATCAGACTGCGCGGATGCGCAGGCTGGTCTGGATCTATGCTGGTCGCAAACCCATTATGTTGGTTTTGTCGTGACACGGCTCAATTATATATTTTATTGGAAAGGGGGGGGGGGGGTGGAGTGGAATGGTTGATAGGGGTAGTATCTCTAGGTGAAATAAATAACAAAAAAGTCAAAATCTAATTTTAAAAATGTTTGTTACATGATGGAAATTCACTGTATCCCACTCTAACCTTGTGTAACCCTTGTATCCCTATATGATGTATCCCTTGTCATGAGAAAAATAATTGTGATTTTGTGCCAGGGAGGGGAATTAGTATAGGGCAGACTTGACCGTTTAACCAAATACAGCTTACCTCTATAAAAGTTCCATAGGCATCTTTCAGAAGTTGATATAATGTTTCATTTTTTTTGCGTTTATTTAATATTTTCATCAGTTCATTACTGTAAACACAACGTGAGTTTTTCTTTCAGTTCCAACATCTTGACAAGTCGTCCATTTTGAAACGCGCCTTCCGCACTAATTGTCTTATAAGCTTGGCAAAATATTGTTCATAAACCATCCAGATAACTTTACAAACTAAAGTCTTTTTAAAGATTTTAAATTGTTAAATAGAGTTATAATCTTCAGTAACGCTACTGTAACCCGCCCACTGTAAACAACTTGAACAGGTGCTCGTTTCTCCTCGATGAAGAGCGGTGGTAACCTAAAGTTTTACATTTCATACGTTTACAAAATTTGATAAAGGCTATAAATAGCTAAATATTAAGTATGATAATATTAAAGAAACCGTTTTAATTACCTGAATATGTGCAGGAATAGCATGACCCTTAAACGATGGCCTCTCAATATCACCTTTCACAGAATCGGTGATTTCCAAGATCGATTGCCTGGAAACCTATAACGGCTAATCAATTCGTCGTCAGTATAGACGTACAGCGCCTGTGACCTGTCCCTGAAAACTTTCTCCCGGCGCAGGGCCCTCCTTCTTTGAAACAGTATCATGAACGCTGCCATGTTGGATTTCGGAATGATTTTGACTTAGGACAATCTAAAGATACCTTAAAAACACTCCTAGACTTAGGACTGTTTTTGGTCCTAAATTTAGGAGTCATAAGTTAGGACCTTTTTTAAGACTTTCTTTGAAACGCAAAATTGTGACAATTTTTGACTTAGGACAAACTTAAGACTTAGGACTCTCCATGAAACGCAGCCCTGTTCAATAAAATAGTATACACTAATTACATAATTCGTACTACTGATGCCCTTTGTTGGTACGAGATTGCAGATATATGGTACAGAAGACCGTAAGAAATGGCATCAGTACATTACCGAAGTTGCAACCAAGACATAACCAAGTGTAAACAAGTTAATATATGTGTAAAAACAGTTTAAAGATGAAAATATTCATTGACAAATTGTGATAATTTCAAAATAACGTTTGTCGAATGGAGAAGAAATGTTAAAAGTTTTTGTCAACAGATTAAAATAAATATTACACAGTATTCGAATAGTAACATTATAATTGCTATATGATGGTGTCATTTAAACATTTATATTATTATACCTCAATATATCCTTCAATGTAAAACTCCCATAGGGCTACGATGTGTTCTGATCGAATATCACCCTCCTAGAATATGCTTTAGTACCCAGTTAGCATAATATTATTTATTTCCTAGTCTGTCTGTCTGTCTGTCTGTCTGTCTCTTGTTTTTATCTATATACATTATACTATTTTTGTGTATATCGAACATTTACAGATCAAAATCGCTATAATTGTGAAGTGATGATCTGTATTTTCTTTCAGGCAAAGACTGCTGACCTAAGGGTTTTCTTCGGTATAATAAAATAAATAACACATGGCTGTCGGGGTGATAGAGGATATTGCCAACCCTTGAACTGGCATATTACCCTCGGCTGCGCCTCGGTGTAATATACCAGTTCTCGTGTTGACAATATCCTCTATCACCCCGACAGTCATGTGTTAATTATATATTATAATTTTTTAATATTATTTAATATTATATTTTTGCATTATGTTAACTGGTTACTAAGGCAGTATCGTTTTTATCAATACAGAGTTATGTAAGGGTTATGTACCCCAGGGTGATATAAGAAATATTCCCCGGAAAATATATTCTAGGAGGGTGATATTCGATCAGAACACATTGTAGGCCTATGGGAGTTTTACATTGAAGGGTATATTGAGGTATAATAATATATAAATAACATATTGCTGTCGGGGTGATAGAGGATATTGTCAACCCGAGAAGTTGTATATTACCCCGAGGCGCAGCCGAGGGTAATATGCCAGTTCAAGGGTTGCCACTATCCTCTATCACCCCGACAGCCATGTGTTATTTATTTTATTATACCGAAAAAAAAACCTTAGGTTCCAAAACATTCATAAGAGAAAATACAGATCAACACTTCAAAATTACAGCGATTTTGATCTGTAAACACAAAAATGTATTGGAGTCATTCTATATTTTCGTAACATTTTCTGTCCTACGGCCAAAACTTTGTACTAGAGATTTTACTGAAAATGCAAATGGACACGAAATGTTTAGCTAAAATCTCATAATTTCAACAGTTTCCAGTTTTTTAACGGTTATATAAACCCTTAAAAAATATTATCAGAAGTGCCAATTAGAGCCAATTAGTGCTGTCCCTACACAAAAATAACAGCATTTGTGAAAATATTACAAATCTCATGACAATTTAACTGTCAAAAACATACCCTTTTCGCATTATCTTATGTTTAAGCCAGTCAACTTTGATGTTAAACGCACATTTACAACAGTTTTTGTATTATATTTTAAAATTTGAAATCTGTCCCTAAAGTTTATATCACTCCTGTAACATATTCATGAGCAGTAAAAGTAATAACTGATCCCTAGCTATTAAGAATAAAACAAAGCCTCTAAAATAAAGAGAAGTCTCTAAATAGTAACACAGGAGGTGCCACATGGGATCATCTTGTTTGTATATTTTTGAAAATGCATACTTCTGTTGGCAAGTACTTGCGTAATTTTTATTCCCGTCACTCCTGTAACGGGTAGTATGCTTTAATTGTCAGTACTCTGCATTTACAGCCCCACTGAGAATTTTGTAAAATATGTGGTAAAAGTCATTAAGAACGATTCACATCTATTAGGGATACATTGTTATTACTTTTACTGAGATTAACATTAAATATGTCACTCATGTAACAGTCACTTCTGTTACAGCTAATTTTGTAACAGTAGTGACCAAATAAGTTACAGTAGATACATTTAAAACAATTATCAGTTAATTTAAAAGTGTAATTTGTAGAAAAGACCTTGAAATTTACTGTATAAACCTATTAAAATTTTCAGATTATACATTAGAAATAATGGTTTACTTTTTATTTATAATTATACGATATAAAATGATACTCATTTTGCATAATTTATGTTACAGTAGTGACAAAATGCGTTGTTATGATTTTGATATCTTATCATAAGGTGTCGACCTGGTGAATTTTCGTATTCTTTGTTCTATAGTAAATCAGTCACATTTGAGGCTTAATTCTGGATTCCACGGTTCTTGATGAATTATATACTGTCTTCAACTTTAAACATCAACACTATCTGAGTCAAATGAGGCCCAAAATATAATAGGTTAGCCATCTCCTTTTTTCAGAAATTTTCATTCTGTTGTAACACAGTTTAAATTCACCACTTTAAAAACTCCTGACTGCTGGTGGGTGGTACATCTTTAATCCTTCCGCCAACAAATGAGTTCCTGGAGAATACACAAAAAAACAACTTTTAAACTCATCATATAACACACAAAAACTACACACATGCAATAAATACACTTTAATTATGACCAATCTAACTAGAAATGACTTAAATTGGGCCACTTCAAAATTTTAAAGAACTACTTTCTAGACTACAACGGGCTGGGTCTAATTCCGTACCGGATTGAGACCATAAGAAGAGGCCAAAATTTATCATTTCCATTGTATGTAAACTATCTAAATGAAAGTTTTTAGAACTAATTTATTGATTTTTCAGATATATTTGTTAGATTGCTTCTCCTAGACTTAAACATTGTTACACGAGTGACAAATATGTTACAGTATAAGCGTTTCAGGTATCAAAGAAAATTGTTAATAAGTGATTTTGCAAACTAAATGATACTTTTAGGGGGAAAATGTTACATCCTCTGCCATTATAATTTTATATATATGATTGTAATTCAAAATTTGCAGATTTTTAAAAACATTTGTTTTATAATGTATAAGATATATAGATTGTTTACCTAATTTATCAATTACACTATTGTCTTTAAGTATAACATGTATAAATTGATGTCTTGAGAAGTAGAACTGCTTAAGAATATTTAAATCCGCGAAATTGAAGATTTTCCAGGCTCAGTTTGATTAAAATGTTCCTGCATGGTCCTTTAAAGTGCAAGCTATTGCCCACGCCCCAGGTTATGGTAAAGTGGTAGTTGTAATTAAGGTGAAACTCTTGAGTCAGTAGTAAGTAGTAAGTCATCAGAAAGTTGTAACAAATTTATGTCAGAAGTTTAAGCTGTGAGTCTGAAAAATGTAGTTAGTCGGTAGACAGTAGGTAAGTCAGATGGAATTAGTTAGAAATTAGTAAGTCTGAAGATAAGTTAAAACCTGAAGCTGTTGTAAGCCAACAGAAAGAAGTAGGTTATTACAGCATAAGGTTGCCATTACAGCAGAAAGTCAGCAGAAAGGAGTAGTAAGGCAGCAGAAAGAATTAGTACGACAGCAGAAAGAAGTCAGGCAAAAGGAAGTAGTTAGTCAACATTTAGTATTAAGGCAAAAAAAATTAATAGTAAGTTAGTTTAAAGTAGTCCGGCAGAAAAAGTAGTAAGTCATCAGAAATTAGTCAGGCAAAAGAAAGTAGTAATAAGGCAGCATAAAGTAGTCAGGCAGAAGAAGTAAGTCAGGAGAAAGTGGTCAGGCAGAAGAAAATGTAAGTCAGCAGGAAGTAGTAAGCCAGCAGAAAGAAGTAAGGCAGAAGTAAGGCAGAAGAAGGTAGTAATGCAGGTAGTAATGCAGTCAAAGAAACGTGATCAATTTATAACAGTGATCGATGCCTCTGTTAAAGGTAATTTTTTTGCTTAATTAGAAAGACAGTGAATATAAGTGGGTCCAATCATCTTAAGGTTGTTGATGATTTTAACAAAAAGAACAAAATAGAAATTTAGAAGGCTTTGATAACCATTGAGTGGTTGAAAGTATTTTTGTCCTGTGATTGTTCCATCTTTTAAAAAAATCTTTGGTAAATTTAATCCACACCAAATTGTCATTGAATACTGTCCTGTTGAATCAGGGTTCCAAATCAAAACAATGTAAAACCTTAAGGTAATTTTTATTAAAGCTGAGTAACAAACACTAACCTATTCTTAATACGTTTTGGTGTAATGTGTTCAAAGTTCTACATTTCAACATTCATGAATGTTTTTTCTCCATAAACTTTCTCCAGCAATCTTATTTAACCAAACATTCAACCATTTATTAGCATTTAAGAAATACATATCAATATAAAACTAAGGGAGAATAACTGTGACAGTACACTTGGATTTTGACATATGATGAATGTCTTACATTTAGTATCTTCTTGTATCAATGAATTTAATACAAGTTTGATGAAATTGTGAAGTGCCATGCATGCATATTTTTGTCACTGCTGTAACAGAAATGTCTTTCCTGTAACTAAAATGTCACTCATGTAACAAGATGTAAATGACATTGTTATTTAACCACGGTCTTGTCAGATGATAATCAAACACTACATAATAGATTTCAGATCACATTGTATCTTAAGATAAAATAAAATGGAATTCTATAAAAGTTTTGTAAAATAACGAAGTACCATGCATGTTTATTTTTGTCACTGCTATAACAGAAGTGTCTTTCCTGTTACAGTACCTGTCACTCATGTAACAGCACATAAAAATGAAATTTTTATTTTACTGATGTCTTATCAGATGGTAATGAAGTAACAGTTCATAACATTTAGGTGATCTTTACATCTTAAGACAATATAAAATTACGTCAAATGCGCTAATTTATAATTATATAAACTCCAATACTCTAAATATTTACGTTTTAAAAATGCAGGTGTATTTATCATTTAAAATTGATATTTGGTACCTTTTTAATATGGATTAATTGTTCTTTGAAAAGAATAATACCAAACCTGACAAACAGACAGACAGACAGACAGACAGGCATATCGTTATTTCTTCATTAGAAAATAAATAACAACAACAAAATCAAATTATTATAATTATTATTAATGGATGCAAAATTACAATTATTTTTAATCATCTATCTATAAAATTTTAATATGTAGTAATTTTAATACACGTGAACATGTACAAGCTTGTAACGCTTGGTTATCTTGGTTGCAACTTCGGTAATGTACTGATGCCATTTCTTACGGTCTTCTGTACCATATATCTGCAATCTCGTACCAACAAAGGGCATCAGTACATAACCGAAGGTGCAACCAAGCATTGGCCCATCTAGATTCTATTATAATATTGTGGATTTCTAATATTAAGCCACTGAATTCAGCAAAAGCCCCCCCCCGGACGAAAGCCCCCATAGGAACTCTGGAACAGGACCGCATATTGCGGCGCATAAATCCGAATCCGTACCGGCTTTACATATTGTTTGTCTGGCCTTTGAATATATTTTCATATTATGCGAGCGTGTGGTCTTAAATTATCTAATCTCAATTTAATATAATCTGCTAATTTGAAAATCAGTCAAATTTACGGTATATTGAAAAAAGAAAAGGAGTGACATCCGCCATTTACCGCAACGTTCGGCGTAAGTTATCCCCCTTGATATGCTTGATTTTTGTTTTAATTTTTCTAGTAATGAATACCAGACGAGGGCCTAAAATATTTATGGATCATGTTTTAATTTTCCTTTTTTCAGTTTTGCAAAATCAGTTGGACCATATTACTAAAGTGTCTGTTTTCTCCATGTTAACAAATCAAAACACGAATACGCCCGTTATAATGCCGCCTATACATGTCAACATGTGTAAACAATAAACCGTGAACGTTATATCCGGACGATACCTGATAGTTGACAAAAATAACGGGAACAAAATTCTGATAAAATAGTAATCAATTGTAGCCAAAGGGGAAAAACTCATGCCGAAAACGTTGCGGCAAATGGCGGATGTCACTCCTTGTCTTTTTTATAATACCGTAAAATTTGACCAGTTTTAGAAGAGACAGATTGGGTTCAATTGATAACATATTTTTGAGGCCATATTCTCGGATAATACTAAAAGATATTTAGACGTAGCAGAAACGTTTTTAAAAACCGTTACACGATCGAAAATATGCGCCGCAATCTGCGGTCCCGTTCTCGAGTTCCTATGGAAAGCCCCCCGTCTAAAAATGACAAGGTGGACAAAAGCCCCCCCCCCATAAAATTTACACATAGGACAAAAGCCCCTCCCCCATAAAAAAGTAAAGGTAGGACAAAAGCCCCCCTCCCCCTCCCATGGTCAATCAAATTTACATATAGTGTATTAAAGTTGTGCTTTTTATGTGTTTGAAAGATATGTATGGACATCACATGTAGGTGACATAGTGCTAAGGATATTAATTTGATCCCTTCACAAAAGTGATTAAACATTAATACTTTTCTGACCCTTGTTGTGTATATGAAAAGCTATGAATTCAGTATCGCATGCATGCATTATTTCATCTGTTATCATATACTTTGTTATCATTTCAATATATACATTATAAATAAACATTAAAACAAATTACAAATTATTTTCATTTTTATTTAAAAGTTTGTGTGAAATTTGATGAATTTGAGCACCTGTACGTGTGAAAAAAGATGGGGGGGGGGGCTTTTGTCCTACCTTTACTTTTTTATGGGGGGAGGGGCTTTTGTCCTATGTGTAAATTTCATGGGGAGGGGGGGGGGGGCTTTTGTCAACCTTGTCATTTTTAGATGGGGGCTTTCGTCCGGGGGGCTTTTATCCTACACTCTATTCAAGTCATTGGCAGTAACGCTAACACTATTATTGGCAGTATCGATATCACTTGGTAAGTTCTCCGTGTCATTGTTATCCAAATAACGGTCGGGTGATCCAGGGGCGACAGGGGTACGTCCGTAACTCTGTCGGCAACGTCCGGGATGATCAAGGGCTCTGCCGGGGCTCTACCGGTGAATGTCGGCACTCTATCTGACCGTACCGGGGCTCTGCCGGGATCATCCGGGACTCTGCCGACATCATCCGGGGCTGTGCTAGCAGGGATCTCAGCTTTTATGGTCTCTTTGATTGAAGACTTAACAGCGTTTGAATATCGTGTTAGGTCATCCGTCGTCCACTTACTATCTGCATTATCCGTAGTTTCAACTGGACTCTGCATGGATGGCCCGGAGTTCATCCTGGTTGTTATAAGTATGGGAATTGGGTATCGCCGTAGTGCTACTGAGGTTATTAAGACTGCAACAATATTTTCATCCCGGATCGTCTGGGGTGGTCCTGGGCTTTGCCGGGATGCTGGTGAGAACGCTACTTAAATCGTTACTTTTAATCCCTATGGAAATCTTTATATCTGGCTGATGCATTACTGTTGATCATAGAAAAAGGTGCAATTAACATATGAAAAGTTGAGACATTTATCGTTAACCGATTTGGACATTTATGAGCACCTAATTTGTTGCGAACTTTTTCGTTAATTTTTGGACATTTATCGTTAAAGGAGTTTTGGACATTTATCGGCGATTGAGACATTTATCGTCAATTTTTGGACATTTATCGTCGTTTGGACATTTTTCGACGTTGGGACATATATCGGCGCTACAATTGTTTACTTGAGCATAAAACTGCACCCTCATTGCTCGGTACCGGTTGGTTCCAAGAACAAGATTAAGTGTGCGTTTATAAACTGATTAACAATCGAACAAAACTCATTTCTGTATTAACTATCATTCTCGTGAGGTCTTCCTCCACCAGTTAAGCTTGAACGTCGCGATATGACCTATACTGTGTTGATGTGACGTAAAATCCAAAACAAAAACAACAAAAAAACAAAAAAAATACGCCTTTTCATAACGCCATGTCAACATTACGCCTTTTCATAACGCCTGGTCAACATTACGCCTAATTACTATTACACCTTGTCAACATTACATGTACGCCTAATTACCATTACGCCTTTTCATAACGCCATGTCAACATTACGCCTAATTACCATTACGCCTTTTCATAACGCCATGTCACCATTACGCCTTATTACCATTACACCTTTTCGTAACGCAATGTCAATATTACGCCTAATTACCATTATGAATTATTTATCTCATCTTTTCATCAGAACGCCATGTTATGATATTTTTCTTATAATTACCATCAACATCACTCTGTCTTAAAACTATTAAACACTTAATAAAGATAGTATGTTGTAATGAGGCGTAAGCAGAACATAATATGCGAGATGGGGTAATAATAAAGCGCAGTGAAAAGGGTATTTTAAGCAAATTGAGTAAAATAACTGATAATGTATACTTTGGCTAAATAATTTATCAAATTGATATTACTATGCGCTTTATCTTAACTAGATTATAACATATCACCTACCTCATTTTGTCTTTTTTAAAACGTGTCATAAAATGCATTATATATCCCATAATCTTTAGCTTCATCATCATCATTACTCCTCCTTACTATCAAATCTTTTGCTTATTTTGTCACTAATAGTACGTCACAAACATCACTTTCACTCATTATAAGATCGCTTCATAGCATTACGTCTGATCATAATTGCACTTGTAATTGTTTTAATTTCTATCTTGTATTACATTTCAGACTACCGGTATTGTACAAAGCAGACAGAAGCTTGTCTTTCCAGTCAGGGGCAAATGTCGAAATGTGAACTGCTTCGAATACTCAGGTTACAATCGCATGCATCATGACCACAGGGGCTTAAAACAAACTTTTTCTATAATAAGATATACGGTCTCTAACAGAACAAAAACATCAAGCCGAACAAACAAGACCACTGCTGCAAGAAACGACCAAATCACAGTTATCTCCTTTTCGTCACCATTTAAAAGGATCCATCCAAGCGTTAAAGCTTTTTATTTCATTAAAATCTCTCAAATATTAAAGAAATGAAAAAACTTTCACAAAATGCCAATATTTTCAATCCATGTCGTTTTCGACGTCCATTCTATTCATGTATAGACACACAATTACGAAATAAACAGAAAACGGCTAAAATTTCCACATACGTTCCTTAAACAAACTCTTTTTCTTAACTGAACGAAAGTCCATTGGGGGCCTTATACAGTATCTTAATATACATATATCATATCGGCCGATTATGTAAAATATTTGATTATGTAACTAACGCCTGTGAGCATGACCATCGGAATAGGTCAATGTCATTGCGAATAGATCAATGTCATTGCGAATAGGTCAATGTCATTGTGTGTGCATATTACATATTTTCTGACTAATTCACATCAAGTAGCTCATTACGCCTCTTTCTTTTTACACATTTCAACTCAGTATTCATTCCCGTCATTATTACCCCTTTTCGCATCAAAATTATTCTGTCTCCTAAATACTAGTAATACACTTAAACATCATCCACCGCATTACGCTGCATCATTACGCCTCATCAACGTGTTTCACCTCATTTAGGCAGTAAAATTAGTCGTAAAGATAAAGCTTAAAATTATTATACTACACTCAATATCGTGTTACATTGCATTTGATTTGTGCCGCGTCACGACAAAACCAACATAGTACGTTTGCGACCAGCATGGATCCATGCTGTTCGCTTTCAGTTTCTCTACTTGTTATAGGGTCTGTAAGCGAACAACATGGATGTTGATCAGACTGCGCGGATGCGCAGCTGGTCTGGATCCATGCTGGTCGCAAACCCATTATGTTGGTTTTGTCGTGACGCGGCTCATTTGTTTTACTAGAACACGTCTGTTATACGTCTCATTAATACACCCTCACTACGGCAGCAACCAAAATCTTTGTCTCCCAAACTAGCTTTTGTGCAGAGTCTCTACTATAGTTTTTTATTATGCATGGAATATGGATTTAATAATGTTAATGACCTAAATAAAAGAGAATGGATGTGGTAGTAAGATGTATAGCCAGACATTGCTACCCCAGGACTAAGTACTAAATGTGCCATTTTTTTCTAATAGTAAAATTGGATTAAAAATCCCTATATAAATTATGCCTATTTAATGGATATTTTATTTAAAAAACAACTGCGACAGAAATTATGAACTGATTTCGTTTGAATTAAAGAGAGTATTTTTAAATACAAGTATTTACAAGTATATTATTAGTTATAAAGATTGTTGACAGGTTATATGACCATATATAAACGGCTATTTGTAAATATAACTTGATTCTTCATGATATCGACAGCAGCCTTGTATATAAAACTTTATAATACTGCACGTTTGTAACGTCATTTTTCATTGGATAATCATGACGTTTACATAGTTTTGTATACACGGCTGCTGTCGATTCATGAAGAAATCTTACTTTTTTCTCTAAAAATGATGCTTGCTGTATTATAAATTCGTTATAAAGATGGTTGACGACAGGTTATATGGCCGTATATAAAAAGGCTGTCCATGACGGGTTTCGAACCCACAATGGTGAGGGGCAAGTGGTTCGAAGTTAGCAAACCCAACAGCTTAATCAAAGAGATTACCACGAAAACAAAATAAACACACAACAAAATCATTTGTTACAACTGTAACATTATTATTCAGATAGCACTCTTGCGTATAGTTGAGTAATTGTCGACAATGTTAATAATACAAAGAGCGAAACGTACCAGTTTTTAGCGAAAGGGGATTTCCACTTATTTCTTTAAAGAAAGTACCATCTGCAAATAATTTAACTTGTGACGTGTAGTGGGTGTTGCTGGTGATATGAGGAATATGATGTACAACTGTTCGGTTGGGATGGAAACTGTTGCTAAGAGTATCTGTCCGAGCTACATCACACTCTAGTTCCACCTAAAATATACATAAAAAAACATGTTCCCGACTCTCTTTATGATTCTTGTCGGTCATTAATGAAAATGTATATCTTCCCGATAGGGGTCAGACGTTGTTATTGGGAGATAAATGCATATATTTAACTCAAAACTTTCTGATATGGTACCCTATGAATCTAGCTTATTACGCCTATATATTTCCAGATCCATACACCTTAACAAGCTTGCTAAGCATCTTTTTTGCTCATTACGCCTTATGTACCTCATTACGCCTTATAAAGCTCATAACGTTACATAATCAGTATATCACCATTACGCCTCATTCAGATTATTACTCTCTTTATTAGCTCATTACGCATATATACTAGATTACTTTACATCGTGCATTACCTGTATACCTCCTACACAATCGTCGGATTATCCGTCCCATTATATACTAATTTAATCTCATAACAATAAGTCGCTTTCTTTCTAACATGTGACCCGTTAACATTGAACACAATTGCAATGCTTCATTGCATTAACCATTATCTGTGTATGGTACACATATATATTTTGTAAAACCCGCATAGAAATTAAACAATCATGAAGATATTTGCACACTTGAGAAACATCTAATAGATTTGCGAATAATTTTCTTTATATTTGAAATCATTTCTCCGTCAAAATAAAAGTTTTACCAAATTGCAGCGAAAAAAATGAGGCAAATTATACAAATACTTGCGCTCTTGAAATATTTTATAGATAAGCAAATTAATGTCTTTATATTTGAACTCATTGTTCTGTCTCAATCAGTCGTATATTATGTCTTTTATGACATTCAAATATAATACTCATACATATCTATGTACTATTATTAATGATGTTACAAACCACAAAAGAAGAAAGCAAACTTACTTTACAGGGTCAAGACGATCATATATATTGACCCAAATCCAAAATTTCTTTGCCAATTTTAAAAATATAGATCTGTGAATATCATTCTAAAATTAGGATTCATGAAAATCGGAAAATCAAAAGGTTGATGTAAAACCACATCAACCTTAAAGATGCATATACGAGCCGTGTCATGACAGAACCAACATAATGGGTTTGCGACCAGCATGGATCCAGACAAGTCTGCGCATCCGCGCAGTCTGATTAGGATCCATGCTGTTCGCTATCAGTTTCTCCACTTGTAATAGGGTTTGTAAGCGAACAGCATGTATCCTGATCAGACGGCGCGGATGCGCAGGCTGGTCTGGATCCATGCTGATCGCAAACTCATTATGTTGGTTTTGTCATGACGCGGCTCATTAATTATGTTAAATTACACGATACTTTCAAATCGCTTAAAACAGAAATACGCATACCAGTATATCAGTATTGACTAATTGACTCCTAGTAAAATGTAAATATTGAGGGTCACGTAGACACGACAGGAATGACAACGACAATTGTTTATGACGTCAGTATAAGCAATATATAGTAAAATTCAACATAAAAATATCGGAAGCAAATTCTTGAGATAACGTCCAAAAATGTGGCAATTAAAAATCAATGTGACAAATTCGTATAATTCTGAAAGGACACCGAATATGTATAGAAACCTCATTTAACTGTGCAATTTTGTTGCACATGTGGAAGCCCATTGATTACAAGATAGAAATAAACATAAAGCAACTGTACAATATATTGTTGAGTGACTGAAGTGCACATACTGCTCTAATTTTGCATTGCCTCGTATAAAATATAGTTCTTTGCGTTGGCTTGTTTGATTTAAACTTTATTTAAGTTATTGATGAAGTACGAATCTTGTTTTAGAATCATCAGCTTGTATACCCTGAAAATTGAAAAGCATTCTGGATGAAAAATACTGTATGAGTAACACATTAATATAAAAACAGTGCTTGCTTTTCCGTCGGTAGAATATTCATATAAATTGCATTTAAAGTAGGCGCGGATTCTTATTAAAAATTAAAATGTTAACTATTCATGATACAATTAAGGTGCAATTATTTCTAAAATACATCTAGTTTAATTGAAAATAATACCTTAGAGAGTACAGAATCAAAGTTCATTACATCACGAAGGACTTAATGCATTTATGTTTCCCCTTTTTTATTGATAAATGAGCCGCGTCATGACAAAACCAACGTAATGCGTTTGCGACCAGCATGGATCCAGACCAGCCTGCGCATCCGTGCAGTCTGATCAGGATCCATGCTGTTCGCAATCAGTTTCTCTACTTGTTATAAGGTTTGTAAGCGAACATGGATCCTAATCAGACTGCTCGGATGCGCAGGCTGGTCTGGATCCATGCTGGTCGCAAACCCACTATGTTGGTTTTGTCATGACGCGGCTCATATTTCTTTGTTTTACTTGTAATATACAAGTGAGTATCTGAGTTCTTTGTTTTATACAGGCGACAATGTGTATGTTGCGGTTACAATAAACTCTGATGATGTGTATGTGAAGATGCGTCTCCATATATGTTACACAAAACCTGATCATAATGCGGATGCAAGAGTAACATATCCTTTAATACAAAACGGGTAAGACCTGTGAAATTCTACAAATTTTAATCTTAATGATGGTACGCTTCTTCATAAAAAGGTTGTCTGATTACTTTTTGAATTATTCATGTGACCGGCCACGCAAAAAGAGCCCTTTTTGGATGGAGTAAACGTCATTCAGCTATAAATGACGTCAAAAAATGTCGTTGCTTTCGGCGCATTTTTCTTTAAAGGGGCTACACTGAGGTCTGACAGGTAATTTGGTGTCCAAAAAAAAAATGTAAACAAATTTCCTCACAAATCACAATATTATGACTAAAATATCAATAACTTACACTTTAACTAACCCTCTAACAACAATTATGCTAGAAAATGCATTTACACATTAGCTTTTGATGCAAAAATGAAAGTTGGTTTTCCCAGGCATGTACAGAAGTTACCCACAATTCATCGGGTATAACTAAAATACGCAACGGACATTTTTGGAACAACAGAGTAAACGGGGGTAAAAAAGTCTATTGATTTTTTTCTCAACACTCTAACCTATCATGTTTATATAACTTGAGTATAACGAAGAAAAACTGTATAAAAGATAATCAAGGTAGCAATTTCGTTGTCTTGAAAAATCAAACGCCAGCGAAGCGGACATTTTCTAGACAAAACGGAAAGATATTATATACATGTACAATTATTTTCATTGACATTTCAGTTTCAATTTCAATATTCTAAGGCAAACACAATGCATCGGTGATATTTATACTATAACGAGCACAGTGTAATCACACTAATAAAAGTATTTAACGCTATCTATAACGTATATAAATCAAATACAGTTAATGACATGTCTCATTTGATTTGATTGTTTGTTTTTGGGATGGAGTGGGGGTTACGTCACATAAAACTGTGTAGGTCATTTTGGCGACTCTTCAGTTTTACTGGTGGAGTAAGAACTCAGGTGCCCCCTTTGCAAAATTGTTTCTTGCACAAACGGGCATCTGTGTATATAATGAGTGACGTTTCGTAGGCTATCTTGATAGGATCGTACATACACGTTCCACACACAATTACATCATATTATTCATACCATAGGCAAAATTAAATGCGCGTTCCCTGTTAAGATAAGATAAGATAAGTTTTATTTCAAGTCGGCAAGTTTTCAACATTACAACATAAGCTCTAGGAGCTTTTATAACCGACTGTAAATAACATAAAGTATAAGATCAACAAAGATAAAACAGCTACAATAAAAAATGATTAGACATGATATATATACATCACATGCATAAAATAGACCTTTTAAGATATATTTATAAAAACGAATCATATGCTAAAAAACTAAAAATGATAGTTTACCAATGTTGTAACAATATGAAACCCCAGAAAAAAACCTATGAACCAGCTTCTGAATGTGGCATTTCTATCGTTATTCCACAAAAAGCACCCCCCCCCCCCAAAAAAAAAAAAAAAGGAAAAAGAATGAGTACATCAATGGGCATGCTCTGGAGTGTTGGGAACTATTACCTTCACTCCAGTTACGCACTGTGCATGTATATGAATTCGATCTAACTCTGACACGTTTTCAACAGAAAAGTCTTCAAACTATGATACAATAAATGTTTATGATTCTATTAGAAACTTGTTTAGAATTTAATGATTTTTCGGTAAAAACGATATAGTTTACTTGTACTACAGATAAGATCAAAGTGCTGAAGGCACTGAAGAAAAACCGGATAAACTAACACATTTTCACTCCAGTTTCACAGGTAAATTAATTTTATATGTCGCGGTTTACATCTTAATATCAGCTAACCTTTGCTTTTTGAGACTTTTGTTTTTGAAAATAATCTAAACGAGTAAAATAGACCCTCTTTTGTGGGCAAATAATTTAATAAGTAGCATCCCCTATTTCTCTTTCATAAATTGGCTTAAGCAAATTCTTTTCTATTCAAATATTAAGAACATTCTGTCAGTGACGTGTCTTCTACTTGAAATCTTCCTGGTGTGTATTTTTCGGTAACAGGAAGAAAATGACAGTCTGTTCATTTGATCATGACTGTGAAAAATCATGTTTTGTGAACCAATATATCCTGCCGATAAAAATTTGGCAAGCAATCTGGTGGTTTATGTTCTAGTGCTTACACTTAGTATTTAATTCCAAAGAACGTTTATTAGGAGAGCTTTAACGTTTGATTACGGTATAATCACTATAACCGAAATACTTAGGAATTAATTTTAATTCCTGTTACTATGAAATTTTTCGTTCATGTGTTTAAAATACTTAAGTAGCTCTATAAATTTTCAAAACGATATCCAGTATTTCCGAAACAATTTACAAAGGCTTTTAATACACAATCTAATAAATCTTAAAGTATTACGAGAACCACCCACCTAATCTCCAGAACATACATACGAAAAACAAGATAAATTAAAAGGCTGCAAGCTCTGTGGTATTTTCTGATCTTTGCAATCTAAAATATGAATGCAATCTAAATCGCACTGTATAACTGTATTATTTTCCTGTATAAGTTTATTTTTATGTACTATAAGTCTTCGATCTTGCTTGGTACCAGAGTTTGATACATATGGAATTTTGCATGACTAGAGTTGCATCAAAAAATCATTTATGTTCATTTTTATGACAGCCACACTTTATCCTTGCATATCGTGGCTATTTCCTTAACAAAGAAACTTTATAAAAAATAATTGCCTTGAATTGGATTTGAACCCAGACACACTAAACGAGCGCGTTACCCTTGCACCACGGAGAAGATATACGAACAATGCCTGAATAAAATCAAGTAATACTAAATTTAGATTTTCCATTGCATTTCGGGTTAATTTCGAGGTTTTTTGTACAAGGTAAACCTGTTGTTTAACTTTGATATAAATAATTTAACAAAAATCTTCTCGCCAAAACAGTCATGTATATATTCAACTACTCGACAGTCAGATTTATTTGTGAAATACGCTCTCGACATCGCTTAAAATAGCATTTTCATTGATTAAAATGATATTCATCCGCGTAATTTGTGAATGTGCATTCATTGACAATTCTATAACCCAAAGCTTCTTTTAAACTTTGAGTTCGTTGTAATTTGTTGGATACTTATAACAAAATGAAAATATTTCTTTCTTTTAAATCGCTAGTTTTCAGCTGTTTTAAGAACTGCTTGTTGTTAGGTTTGTCGTGAAACCGTTGTGTCAGAGATTGAATGTTAGCTTTGTATTTCCTGATCTTCGATCAGAAATACAAAAAAGAATGGTAACATTCAATGAATGCAACACCCACACGACCAAGCAACACAGGACCACAGCTAAATTATCAATGAAAAATTTAATTTCAGGATTTCAAGTGGTAAATAAAAAGACTAAACAAAAAAAAATATGAAAAAACAGGAAGAAAGAAGAGACAAAAGTAGAGAAAAGTAAAGGTTTTAGTGCTATAAAGCAAGAAAAGCAGGGTTCTCTTCCTAACTTATTTATGCAATGAAATGCATTCGATGAATATTTAGCCATTGCAGTTTTTGAAACCAGTCACTCGTGTTTTCAAAATAGTCGGGAAATGAACCTGACCTTTTTTATCAAAATATTTACAAAACTATTAACAATGAGTACTAGTATGCCATGATATACAGGCTATAGGGAGTAAAAATAATGGTTAAGATATGCATTGCCCTTTCCCAAGTTTGTATACCGTCTAGGAGTTGGAAGTATTATAAAACATAATTTAAGCAATGGTTGTTGTATGAGGTGAGGTTAATAATATCTTACTGAATTCTTAAAGTTAATTTTACTTACCTGCCCTTCACATTTGTCTTGCAAGTATCATGATTTTGTTTGTTTCGTTTAATTTGAAAGAAAGTTAGGGTTTAAAGAACAACAACTATATAATCAGTTTTAAGTTTATTTCACTAGTCAAGGCAATAACCCTGCTGTGGAAGCTTGACTGTGTCGGGGGCTGCGTCCTGTGAACGTTGCTGTTGCCTTGATTGTCTTTATTCCAGTTTTCCTTTTTTACTCTCATAACGCTCTCAATTTCTTTTCCACCGGGAAGCTTCAATATATTGGTAACATTAAAGCACAGCTCAATTGACCCATCACTAGTACGGAGGCCTTCCAATAAGAAAGAAATTTATCAGGATATCTGCTAAATCAATAATGATAATAATAATATTAATAGAGCCAGACTGTAACTCTTTTCCGACCTTCTTGATAATGTTTACCATGTGCATGAAACAGGTATCACTTACCTATAGTTTTGAATGTCTAGATCAAAACGTAGTAATCTTCTCATCAACAAAGTTTACATCCAATGCGGATAATTAGCAAGTATGTATGTAAAATGATAATTATTAAATTTCAGATCTAGCAAAGGAGATCGATTTTTTCTTATAGAATTTTAATTATATGCACTAGACATACATAAGAAATATTAACTAATAAAGTTGAAGCCTAAATGTCCTATAATGAGGCCGGATTCATTCTCTATTTAGCCAGTGCTTTCAGTGCTTTGATCAGAGTTAAAGAGAAATCTCTGGAATAACATTCTGTGTGTGCGTGTGATTTTTTATGCTTACAATACTCAAGTTCATGTTCGTTGTATAAAAGGTATTACGAAGTTTTCTTTCCTGAACGGGTGTCAGATAAACCAAAGTGACCTTTGAAATAGGACCCATTACACTGATTGACAAAGTAAATTTTCTTAGTCTAGATATCATGATATTTTAACCATTACAAAGTTAATAATAATTACACGAAAGCTCTCAAATTAACATAGAATATTTGTAAAATTTGTGTATGTCAGTTTCCAACTCCGCACGTTTAGCTAAATACATCATTGTAATGGAGAAAAAAACATGATTACAACAATTTAATGCTTTAAATATATTGAAATTGCTTTTGAAAGATTTTTCTTACAAGAACATATGTGAACAACAAAAAATTTAACAAACAAACCCATAATTTGCTTTTAAATTTATGGATTGTTGGTATATTCCACTTTCGCACTTTCGTTGGTGCCGATACACAAAAAATTCTCCGTTTCGCTTTTTAGTCATCCCGAGAATCATCACGTGACCATTATTTTTATTCAGATTTGCAAACTGAAAGGTGTTTAAACGCTTTTCCCACAAAATTGGAGAAAATATGTATTTCGAACGACTTGCCAATCCAAAGAACACATATCAATGTATCACTGATTCTGTTTGAATATCCCCAACACGCAGGTAACAAAAAATTATCTGTTCGTGAAATTTTACTTTCTTTTGTGACATTCGGCCGTACCTCAGTGGAGTACCTTTAATATTATATTATTTGTGATATAAACAGTTTCATGCATGAACAAACACAATTTTTCAAGACATGCTTCGCTTTTTATTTGCTTTTTTAGTTGATATGATAAATCACATTCACCCGAACATGTGTTTAAGAACACCTTTCAAATAAGGACCACTCTTTTGATAAAGACCACTCTTTGACAAACGTTCAAAGTGCAAAAGTGACATCCAAATAAAGACCACCCTGTAAATAAAAGCCACCCTTCGCAAACCTTCATTGATTAGATAGAACAAAAGTACCTCCAAATAAAGACAACCTGTGTATAGTGGCCGTGTTTGGTTTTTCCTCTACAGTTCTTGTGTTCACAGGTTTAACTGCATTCTTTATGGACATTATCCGTTTCTTATTATATCTGTTTTTAAGAACATTTTCATTTTTTTCAGATGTGTGGTAGATCCCGAAACTCATATTTTTTCACAAGGAACACACGAGACCCGGTTTGTCTTCAGTGCATTTGAATTCCCCCAGACTCATAACAGCGTGTATATTTTCTGTAACTCCACGTTCTGTAAGACTACGGACACTAGCGACATGTGCACGCAAATTTGTCACGGCTCACCGTCACTTATGGGACGCTCACTGTGGACATTGGAATCAGAGCGCGAGAAAAAATCAAATTACCTTAATGTATTTCCCTAATACATGTATAAATAAAATGATTAATATAATTGACTTTGTTGAATATACTTTTGGTTAACCTGATTTTATTTTGAAGACCCTGTCGAAGTAGTGAATTCAGGTAAACAGCATCAGTACTTTTTGTAATCCAGAATCATTTTGAACATTTTCTTAGCAGTTTTGGCTCTTTGCTTTTTTATCTTCGGTTAACAAATAAGGAATTCATGTTGTAGTAATATTTCTCACATTAAGTATTTTCTAAGCCAGAATCCATGTATTTGTCATGTGACTACGAAATGTTTCCGTAAACAGACTTTGTCTCGTTGAAATTTCAACTCTTTTTGCCTCCCTATTATCGCCACATAATTATTACGTCTAATTATCAATACTTCAATGACTTTCTTTATTTTTAGCGCTCTAACTCTGCGTTTTATAGCATTTTCTCCTCGACAATATCCGACTATTAAAGACTTAATACAGAATGCCTAAAACTTATTTCAAATAGGGTATAATGAATGTTTTGATTTACAAACATTGTTAAATTGTTATGGTAAAGAAATATTAAACCATTATGTCAAAGTAAAGTAATGAAGCGTAATGATGACAATACCTAAAGACGGTGAGATACAATTACAAGTTATAGGTAACGCCACATCATTACTCATAATATTGCTCGTTACGTCTCACTATTATGCATTTTCCTCGGTAAGGTGGTTAGTTAGAAAAAGGCGTAATGAGCTCGATAGGGTTCACTAAGACCAGGGAGGTTTATAGCATATTGTGTGAAAAAGAGACGTAATTTCAAATAAAGATGTTAATAAGCTACATAGGGTATAGGTAGATAAAACAGATGACATCAGGAAGACAAGTTTATCCATTTTGGTCCTTAACATTTAGTATTCTTTGATAATCTCGGAAAACACAAACATTAATAAAAACTTGGAGGTTTCAAATTTACCATACTTATGATGATCACAATAGCAGGAGGCCCTCAGATTCATGCTAACTTTCATGAAAATTTTGAAAAAGTATTTAAAGGCACATTATGCCTCAGAAATTAAAACAGTTTTCTCTCATCAGATAGGGCAAACATGAGTATTATAATGTTAAAAAAATTGTAATATTCATAAATGAGTTATGAAAGGATATGACAAATAATGAGGCGTACTATAAAAAAAATTAGTGTAATAGTAAATAATTAGGCGTAAAAGGAATAAATTAGCGTAATATGGATAAAAATGGAGTAATAATGAGTTAAGAAGAGGAATGACTAATAATGAGGCATAATTTGTATAATGAAGCGTAATGGTAAATAAATAGGCGTAAAAGGAATAAAGTAGCGTAATATGGATAAAAGGGAGTAATGATGAGTTAAGAAGGGGAATGACAAATAATGAAGCATAATATGTAAAATGAAGCGTAATGGTAAATAAATAGGCGTAAAAGGAATAAAGTAGTGTAACATGGATAAAAGGGAGTAATGATGAGTTAAGAAGGGGAATGACAAATAATGAGGCATAATTTGTATAATAAAGCGTAATGGTAAATAAATAGGCGTAAAAGGAATAAAGTAGCGTAATATGGATAAAAGGGAGTAATGATGAGTTAAGAAGGGGAATGACAAATAATGAAGCATAATATGTAAAATGAAGCGTAATGGTAAATAAATAGGCGTAAAAGGAATAAAGTAGTGTAACATGGATAAAAGGGAGTAATAATGAGTTAAGAAGGGGAATGACAAATAATGAAGCATAATATGTATAATGAAGCGTAATGGTAAATAAATAGGCGTAAAAGGAATAAAGTAGCGTAATATGGATAAAAGGGAGTAATGATGAGTTAAGAAGGGGAATGACAAATAATGAAGCATAATATGTAAAATGAAGCGTAATGGTAAATAAATAGGCGTAAAAGGAATAAAGTAGCGTAACATGGATAAAAGGGAGTAATAATGAGTTAAGAAGAGGAATGACAAATAATGAAGCATAATATGTATAATGAAGCGTAATGGTAAATAAATAGGCGTAAAAGGAATAAAGTAGTGTAACATGGATAAAAGGGAGTAATAATGAGTAAAGAAGAGGAATGACAAATAATGAGGCATAATATGTAAAATGAAGCGTAATGGTAAATAAATAGGCGTAAAAGGAATAAAGTAGCGTAATATGGATAAAAGGGAGTAATAATGAGTTAAGAAGGGGAATGACAAATAATGAAGCATAATATGTATAATGAAGCGTAATGGGAAATAAATAGGCGTAAAAGGAATAAAGTAGCGTAATATGGATAAAAGGGAGTAATAATGAGTTAAGAAGGGGAATGACAAATAATGAGGCATAATATGTATAATGAAGCGTAATGGTTAATAAATGGAAGGGGAATGACAAATAATGAGGCATAATATGTATAATGAAGCGTAATGGTAAATAAATAGGCGTAAAAGGAATGAAGTGGCGTAATATGGATAAAAGGGAGTAATAATGAATTAAGAAGAGGAATGACAAATAATGAAGCATAATTTGTATAATGAAGCGTAATGGTAAATAAATAGGCGTAAAAGGAATGAAGTGGCGTAATATGGATAAAAGGGAGTAATAATGAGTTATGAAGGGGAATGACAAATAATGAGGCTTATTACATGCTTTTCGGTGGTTTATAGAAATATATCAGTGATATAAAACGGGTAATTTCACTGTTTGAAACAGTGAAATTACCACTTTGATAATTTCACTGTTTTGAATTTAAGCCCCTTACGTTGTTTCAGTGAAATAGCAGCGTGCACAGTACTGGGTACCAACTTAATGACGTGACGTCGTAAATGACGTCACGTTGCATTATTATTTGGCGCGCTTTTCATTAATTATTAGATTTATTGTCTTTTTAAAACGTTTCTTTGCATGTAATAAAAAGAAAATTTGTTTAGTTTAGTGTAAGATTGAAATATATTTCACCTTGTGAACACCAAAAGTTCATATTTCACTCGTGGCTGCGCCACTCGTGAAATATACCTTTTGGTGCTCACTCGGTGAAATATATTCCGATCTTACACTGAACTAAACAAATATCCTCTATGTAATATGTATTGTGAAGCTTATTCTTACAACTGCAGAATAATTTTGCAAGGTACATTGTATATAATTGACTAATAAATACAAAATGTATTAATGGTAAATGATATTATAAAGATGCATTTTTTTATTAATTCAGTCAAGTTTTTTACGTTTTGGTTACGTTTGAATTAAACTAAAATATTGTTAATTAATTTAGTTTATATTTTTCAGATTTTGTTCCAAGAATAAGATGCACTACTTTTCCAGTATGTTCGTTATTTTGGAGAACGATTCTTTAGTTAGTGAAATAAGATACCTTGAACTTTTCTGATTTCAATTTTTATATTCTGTATATAAGAAGAGATTCCATATTTTATACGTTTTTGTAAATGTTCTGAACTTATTGATGGAAGGTGTGCAGTTATTGAGCTTACATATTCGGCTTTTAATTACATTTTACATAGTATTCTTATGGGTTTTCTCATTACATTATGTCAGAACACTTACGGAAGGTGGCTGGTCTTGAGTTTTGGTTTCCTTCTATGTCCCCCTCCCACGATGGAGTAGGGTTGCGCAGCCGACTCGCAGCATACTGACAGGGAAAGTACGTTCATAACTGTGTGTTTTCCATATTGTTGTTCATAATTAAGATATGAGATTATTGTCAAGAAAGTCATTTCAGATTACACCGATTTATGAAACGTTGAGATGTTTATGTCATGTATGCTGTTTCTAAGATCATGTATTAGTAATGTATATATACGGCATTGTAGATAACAAATCCTAAATGTGAATTTATGTACGTGTTGTTCTTTCTTCCTTCGATTGCCTTTATTATGGGGTATAAATTTTATTTACGTTTGAGCCTAGCGAATTAGGAAATAGCAAAATGTTTGATGATAGGTTTAATAATGAGGTGACACTGATAAGTTTTAGGTGTGATAATATTAAGGCATTATATTGATAAGACACAATGGTATAATATAAGTTTTATTGTGAGTAAGAGTTACAATAGCGAATCAGGAGTTAAGACACTTAAAGCGTAAATAAATGATGCGTACTTGTGGATGATGAGACATTATGGCGAATAATGAGGCGTAATGGGAATATTGAAACGTCGTTATAGTTAATAATGATGCGTTTATAGAATAAAGAGGCGTAAGAACGAATAATGAGGCATGATGGTATACAAATAAGGAAAAAATGTGGAATAATGGGGTAAATTAAGGAGACATAATAGTGAATATTATGCAAAATGGCAACTAACGTTACTTTGGTGTTTTTTATTGAGAAAATATTGTAAACGTGAATAATGAGGCAAAATGTGTGATTTATAAGGGGTAATGAGTAAAGAGAAAAATGGTAATTACAGAAAGTGTAATCGCATATAATAAGCGTATAGTAAGAAAAAAAAGGAGAAATCATGAGAAATAATGATTATTTAGATGTGGCCTGATATCCTCAAATGTAATATATGAGCCGCGTCACGGCAAAACCGACATTGTGCGTTTGCGACCAGCATGGATCCAGATCAGCCTGCGCATCCGCGCAGTCTGATCAGGATCCATGCTGTTCGCTTACCAACTCTATTACAAGTATAGAGAAACTGATAGCGAACAGCATGGATCCTGATCAGACTGCGCGGATGCGCAGGCTGGTCTGGATCCATGCTGATCGCAAACCCACTATGTTGGTTTTGTCGTGACGTGGCTCATATGTAGAAAAAAGTAATGTGAGAAAAGAGGCGTGATGGTGAGTTATTATGTTACCTTATAACAAGGTGTAATAATGAATAGGCGTGACGATGAACAGGCATTGTCGTACAATTTACTTTAAAACATGTTCTTCAGACAAAGATTGAACGATCTTTATTAAATGCCCGTTTCTTTTCAATACTTTCGCAACACTTCTATTGGGAACAAAAATCTCATCATCATCATTTTTATCATTTCTGAAATGTCTAAGTCTCAACCAGAACGTTAACATAACGATAACGCTAAATGATCAGAAAAAAACATTAACAGCAGATGTTTAATGAGCACAGACGACTAGACCACAATTGAGGCATAATTTAACATAAGAAAGTTTGTACTAATGCGTAAATGTTCAGTGGCTAAATGTTTGAATATTTCTTTGTCCTGACAATGTATTATGTTTGGAATATCAAAATCATAGTATCAAGTTTGTCATTGGTTGAAATTCCTTTAACTTTGACAACTTGGGTAACAGTCTTTTGAAAATTCATTAAGACAAGCACGTTCCACTTATTCAATTATGTCATAATACCTTACATATGTAATAATGTGTTATCCTCACACCCTAACAACCATTACACCTATCATAACGACTGATTATCATTACACCTAATTATCATTACGTCTGAATATCATTACGCCTAATTATCATTACGCATGATTATCATTACGCCTGATTATCATTACGACTGATTATCATTACGCCTGATTATCATTACGCCTGATTAGCATTACGACTGATTATCATTACGTTCGATTATCATTACACCTGAATATCATTGAATTTCATTAACACGTTTTAATGCAATTACTTTTTAGCCGTTACCATAACGCCTAATAGTATGGCTTTAAATACGGTTTATTGTTAATGTCAATGAAAAATTCTGTTCTGTTTTAATCAACATTTTCACCACCATTGATTACTGATTAACAAACGAACTAAACTCATTTCTGTATTTACTATCATTCTCGTCATTTCGCCTTATCATTACGCCATACCAACATTACACCTTTTCATAACGCCATACCAACATTACGCCTTATTACCATTTCACCTTTTCGTAGCGCAATGTCAACATTACGCCTAATTACCATTACACCTTTTCATAACGCCATATCAACATTACGCCTAATTACTATTACGCTTTTTCATAACGCCATATCACCATTACGCCTTATTACCATTTCACCTTTTAATAACGCCATATCAACATTACGCCTTATTACCATTTCACCTTTTCGTAGCGCAATGTCAACATTACGCCTAATTACCATTATGAATTACCATAACGCCAATTTTATCTCGTCTTTCCATCAGAACGCCAAGTTATGATATTTTTCTTGAATAATTACCGTCAGCATCATACTGTCTTAGCACTATTAAACACTTAATAAAGATAGTATGTTGTAATGGGGCGTAAGCAGAACATAATATGCGAGATGGGGTAATAATAAAGCGAAGTAAAAAGGGTATTTTAAGCAAATTGAGTAATTGATAATGTATACTTTGGCTGAATTATTTATTAAATTGATATTACTATGCGCTTTATCTGTACTAGATTGTAACATATCACCTACCTCATTTTGTCTTTTTTAAAACGTCTCATCAAATGCATTATATCCCATTATCTTTAGCTTCATCATCATCATTACTCCTCCTTACTATCACATCTTTGCATATTTTGTCACTAAGAGTACGTCACAAACATCACTTTCACTCATTATAAGATCGCTTCATAGCATTACGTCTGATCATAATTGCACTTGTAATTGTTTTACTTTTTATCTTGTATTACATTTCAGACTATTGTACAAAGCTGACAGAAGCTTGTCTTTCCAGTCAGGGAGTGAACTACTTCGAATACTCAGGTTACAATCGCTTGCATCATGACCACAGGGGCTTGAAACAAACTTTTTATGTTCTATATAGGCTATATACTATAATAAGATATACGGTCTCCAACAGAACAAAAAACATCATGCCGAACAAACAAGACCACTGCTGCAAGAAACGACCAGATCACAGTTATCTCCTTTTCGTCGCCATTGAAAAGGATCAATCCCAGCGTTAAAGCTTTTTATTTCATTAAAATCACTAAAATATTAAAGAAATGAGGAAAAGTTTCACAAAATGCCAATATTTTCAATCCATGTCGTTTTCGACGTCCATTCTATTCATGTATACAAACACGATTACGAAATAAACAGAAAATGGCTAAAATTTCCACATACGTTCCTTAAACAAACTCTTTTTCTTAACTGAACGAAAGTCCATTGGGGGCCTTATACAGTATCTTAATATACATATATTATATAGGCCGATTATGTAAAATATTTGATTATGTAACTAACGCCTGTGAGCATGACCATCGGAATAAGTCAATGTCATTACGAATAGAATCATAATGGAGTTTTTATATATATTCATCATACAATGTATTTTGTCATCATAACCCCATGAGCCAATTTCTCGGACAACAAGTGATGGGGAGCCATGGCACAGCTGGGTCATTTGTTAGAAGTGTCTCTGACGTCACAATAAGTCGTGTTACAATAGATGTTAACTGTATCTCGACTATCGGGAAACTCGAACGCCGTAAACACGAATCTGGTCTCGAGGTTCCCCTGCGATAAGAATCATCTACGCACCTTGAAAATAACCAAACGACAATAAGTTTAGTAGTATATCAGAGAATCAGAAAATCGCAAAATATTGTTTTCCAAAATAATTACATGTATAAGACTTTTTGACGATATTTTAAAGCGCTGTGCCATGTGGTATGAAATAGACAGAAGAAAAAAATCAACGACATGCAAACAAGAAGAGTAAGTCTATATCATATGTGTATTAAACGCGTTTTAAAGGGATTTAACTCTCTACAATGTTTGAGCAGTACCTCCATTTTGGATAAGTGGTAACGTTAACGCTGCGCCAGCGTTAGCAGACGGCTTTGTGTAACAGCTGTAAACTCTCATCTTGATATTGACGTCATCAGACGACATTTTTACCATTACGTACACATCTTCACCTAGGTAGAAGTAAATATCAGTCATAAAGAAATAAACACCCTTAAAAAATATCACATTCACAAAATTATCCCATATTCAAAACTATCACATGCCTCCAGATAAGAACCCACTTACCACCCCCCCCCCCAAAAAAAAAAAAAAAAAAAAAAAAAAAAAAAAGAAAAGAAACACAAAAAGTCAATAAATAATAAAAACAACAACAACAAAACAAAAACATATAATATACAAAAAACATGTCTGATGCCCATATGTGCATGAATTTATGCCCACGCGGTCACCCCAGTAGAACTACCAACCCTTAGGAAATTAACTGGATAGCCTACTGACATAAAAGAATCCAGTCCATATCGGGTTTCGAACCCAAAATGGTGAGGGCCAAGTGGTTCGAAGTCAGCAAGCCCACCAGCTTAGCCAAAGAGATTACCACGAAAACAAAATAAACACACAACATAATTATGTGTTACAACTGTAACATTATTATTCAGATAGCTCTCTTGCGTATAGTTGAGTAATTGTCGACAATGTTTATAATACAAAGAGCGAAACGTACCATGTTTTTAGCGAAAGGGGATTAATTGCCACTTATTTCTTTAAAAGAAAGTACCATCTGCAAAGAATTTAACCTGTGACGTGTAATGGGGTGAAAAAAATTTTTTTAAAAAAAAAAAAAAAAAAAAAAATTTTTCCCCATTTTTTCCCCGGTTTTTCCCTTTTTTTTTTTTGAAAAAAAAAAAAAAAAAAAAAAAAATTTAAAAATTTTTTTTTTTTTTTTTTTTTTAAAAATTTTAAAAAAAAAAAAAAAGGGTTTTTTTAAAACCCCCTTTGAAAAAAAAGTTTTTATTTTTAAAAAATTTTTTCCCCAACCCTTTTAAAAAAATTTTTTTAAAAACTTTTTTCCCCCTTTTTTTTTTTCTTTTTCCCCTAATTTTTTTTAAAAAAAAAATTTTTTAATCCTTTTTTTTTGGGCCCCTTTTTTTTTTTTAAAAAAAACCCCCGGGGGTTTAAAAAACCCAAAATTTTTTTTTAAAAATTTTATTTCTTTTTTTGGGGGGTTTTTTCCGGGGTTTTTTTTTTTTAAAAAATTTTTTAAAATTTGTTGCTTTTTTTTTTCCCCTTTCTTTCCCCCAAAAAATTTAAAAAATTTTTCCCGGGGCCCCATTTTTTTTTTTTTTTAAAAAATTTTTTTTTTTTTTTTCCCTTAAAAAATTTTTTTTTTTTTTTTTTTTTTTTTTTTTTTTTTGGGGAAACTTTTAAAAAATTTTTAAATTTTACCCCCATTTTTCCCAAAAAAATTTTTAATTTTTTTTGTTACTTTTAAAAAAAATTTTTTTTTTTCAATAACTACAATAACTAAAAACAACAACAACAAAAAAGAAAACTTTTCATTTGTGAAATTTAGATCATTTGACGTTTCATAACTTTATCATCATTACGCCTTCCTCATCCCAATTATTTTTTTAGTAAAACACTTTCTTAATCTAACGATTTATCATTATGCCTTGTAACACCGCACTTTTACGGAATGCCGTTAGGGCCATTGCCTATGAATGTGTTGGTCTGAAACGCGATAGTCGATAGTACGATGGTGAAAACGCGAAATCACGAAACTACGATGGTGAAAATGCGAAAGCACGATGATGAAAACGCGAAAGTACGATGATGAAAACGCGACAGTACGATACTACGATGATGAAAGCGCGATAAACTATCGTGTTTTCATCATCGTACTGTCGCGTTTTCACCATCGTAGTTTCGTGATTTCGCGTTTTCATCATCGTACTGTCGTGTTTTCATCATCGTACTATCGCGTTTTCACCATCGTACTATCGCGTTTTCACCATCGTACTATCGCGTTTTCACCATCGTACTGTCGTGTTTTCATCATCGTACTATCGCCTTTTCACCATCGTACTGTCGCGATTTCATCATCGTACTATCGCGTTTTCATCATCGTGCTTTCGCGTTTTCACCATCGTTGTTTCGTGATTTCGCGTTTTCACCATCGTACTATCGACTATCGCGTTTTAGATCAACACATTCATAGGCGATGGCCCTAACGGCATTCCGTACACTTTGGTGTCAAACGCACTTTGGGGTTGGACCCCAAAGTGCGTCACGCACTTTGGGTTCAAATTTTGACCCCAAAGTGCGTTACACAGATACATACGCAATTTTTAACATCAGACAAACGACCGCACTTTGGGGTCATAAAAATCTAACCAATAAAAATGAATTTTAGTAATATTTTCAAGTAATATGTTGTTGTTAATGCCAAGGGTTAACTTGGCGAAATATCGTCCGAACAACTTCGACCACGACAAGGACAAAGACCACGTCTATATTTTTGCGACTTTTAATTCGGCTCCGATCACTACGACTTCGATCACGACCACGACTACGTCTTCTACACCATTAATGACTACGAGTACAGTTATGACTACGATAACGACTACAACTTATACGACTACCTACGACTTTTAGGAATTCGCCACAAACCACGGTGCATATCCATATCGGTACCCTCTTTGCGAAATCTGCTGAAACGGTACCCTCTCTGAACATGCACAGGTCTTTCTCTGCTAAAAACAAACCAGCGATGGATACCAATCCAGTAAAATTTCATTGTAATAAGGAAAGGAGGTATGTCACGTAGAAAAGATGTATACCACGGAACACTAGGATGTTTAATTTATGTGCTGATTTGTCATGTGCCCGATTTTCATGTACTGCAACTTAACAATAAGCTACAAAAAATCGACATGTCTTGCTTCGCCCATCACCTCGACATATTTTTTGGGCTGAAATGAACCTGTGGTTTGATTATATATGCATCATACATATTTAATATGTTCATATACATATCATTTTCGGACAAATGGCAGTATATTGTCAAAAATAAATGTAAAATTCATAAAAACACCCTACTTTCGGTTTTGCAGCGGCACGGGCTACCTCTCTTCATTTGAATTTTTATATCACAGGTAACCTATCATTTTTTAACACATGGGTACCCTCAAAGCACGACATATGCTTTTATTTGCGTTAATCGTTAAGTATGTATTATTTACATAAAAGTAAAAAGTATTACATACACACTTAACGAATAACGCAAATAAAAGTATATGTCGTGCTCTGAGGGTTCCTATGTGTTCAATAATGAGAGGGTACCTGTGATATAAAAATTCAAATGAAGAGAGGTAGCCCGTGCCGCTGCAAAACCGAAAGTAGGGTGTTTTTATGAATTTTACATTTATTTTTGACAATATACTGTCATTTGTCCGAAGATGATATGTATATGAACATATCAAATATGTATGATGCATATATAATCAAGCCATAGGTTCATTTCAGCCCGAAAAATATGTCGAGGTGATGGGCGAAGCAAGACATGTCGATTTTTTGTAGCTTATTGTGAAGTTGCAGTACATGAAAATCGGGCACATGACAAATCAGCACATAAATAAAACATCCTAGTGTTCCGTGGTATACATCTTTTCTACTTGACATACCTCCTTTCCTTATTACAATGAAATTTTACTGGATTGGTATCCATCGCTGGTTTGTTTTTAGCAGAGAATGACCTGTGCATGTTCAGAGAGGATACCGTTTCAGCAGATTTCGCAAAGAGGGTACCGATATGGATATGCACCGTGCAAACGATATTTTACAAAATAAAGATCGCGATATTGAAAAAAGACGTGGAATGGTCAAAGTATTTGCTACCGATTCATTTCCGACGTTTTTATGTTTGTACTATCCTTAGTTTTCTTGAGGCTGCTAGGCTGCTGGGTTGCTAGGCTGCTAACTTCACAAATTTCGAAGCGTCAGAATGAAAAAAAAGATGTTATGATAAAGTTCAACATCTTAAAAAGCAAAGATCACGATATTGAAAAAGAGGCATGGAATGATATAAAGAAGTGATACTTATGTATTTCCGAACATTTTCATGTTTATACTATTCTTAGTTTTCTTTAGGCTGCTAGGCTGCCAACTTTAGGCTGCTAGGCTGCCAACTTCAGGCTGCTAGGCTGCCAACTTCAGGCTGCTAGACTGCCAGGCTGCCAACTTCACGAACATGCGACAACATTTGATCACTTATATCTTTTTGGGGGGGCGGATATTTTTTTTTTTTTGGGAAAAAATTTTTTTTAATTTTTCTTTTTTTTTTAAATTTTTTTTTTAAAAAAAATTTTCCCTTTTTTTTTTTCCCCCCTTTACCCCTTTTTTTTTTTTGTAAATTTTTTTTTTTTAAAAAAAATTTTTTTTTTTGGGGGGAAAAAAATTTTGGGAAAAAAATTTTTTTTTTTTTTTTTTAAAATTTTTCTATATCTGAAAACCTTTTTCAAAAAAAAAATTTTTTTTTTTAAAAAACCCCTTTTTTTTTTTTCCCTTTTTTTTTTTTTTTTTTCCCCCCCCCCCCAAAAAAAAAAAAAAAAAAAAATTTTTTTTTTTCCCCCCTTTTTTTTTTTTCCCAAAAAGGGGGAAAAAACCCGGGAAAAAAAAAAAGGGGGGGGTTTTTTTTGGGGGGTTTTTTTTTCCCCCCTTTTTTTACCGGGGGGCCCCCCCTTTTTGGGGGGGGAAAAAAAAAATTTTTTTTTTTTAAAAGGGGAAAAAAATTTTGGAAAAAAAAAACCCCCCCCAAAAATTTTTTTCCCTTGGGGCCGGGACAAAAAACCCCCCCCTTTCCCCCAAAATTTTTGGGTTTTTTTTTAAAAAAAAATTTTTTTAAAATTTTTTGGGGGAAAATTTTTTTTGGGGGATTTTTTAAAAGGGGAAAAAAACCCCCGGGGCCCCCCCCCCTTTTTTTTCCCCCCCCCCCGGGGGGTTCCCCCTTTTTTTAATTTCCCTTTTTTTTTTTGGGGGTTTTTTAAAAAATTTTTTTTTTAAGGTTTTTTTTTAAATTAAAAAAGGGTTTTTTTTTTTTTTTCCGCCCCCGGGGTTTAAAAGGGGTTTTTTTTTCCCGGGGTTTCCCCCCTTTTTTTTTTTTTTTTGGGGGTTTTTTGGGGGTTTTTTGGGGGGCCCCTTTTTTTCCCCGGGGGGGGGGTTTTTTTTTAAAAAGGTTAAATTTTTTTTTCCAAATCTTTTAAAAAAAATTTTTTTTCAAAATTTTTTTTTTTAAACCCCAAAAAAAAATTTTTTGTACTATATCTGAGACCGTACCGGGGCTCTGCGGTACTCTACCGGTGATTGTCGGCACTCTATCTGACCGTACCGGGGCTCTGCCGGGATCATCCGGGACTCTGCCGACATCATCCGGGGCTGTGCTAGCATGGATCTCAGCTTTTATGATCTCTTTGATCGAAGACTTAACAGCGTTTGAATACCGTGTTAGGTCATCCGTCGTCCACTTACTGTCTGCATTATCCGTAATTTCAACTTCACTCTGCATGGATGGCCCGGAGTTCATCAAGGTTGTTTTAAGTATGGACATTGGGTATCGCCGTAGTGCTACCGGGGTCACAGACACTTGGGATTTTGGAGCTCAAAACGCCTTTAAAATCCAAATAAAATGCATATTTGTCAATCCCAGCACATGTACTGATCATATATATCAAAAAAACTTAATATAAGCCGTTTTGAAAAAAAATCATATTTCAACATCTATAAAATATACAAGATAAAAATGTTCGCCGGAAAAAATCCGCACCCCTACCGTCATAATCACCATGTATTTTAATCCATTTCCAATATTTTCACATAATCCTTTTGGTCCATCGACACAGAAGATATAATCTTCACGATGATGGTCAATTTTAAACTTCAACGGTAATATAAACAACGCAACAGCCGAAATAAACATCAATATTCTCGCCGTTTTTTTTTTTAACGACAAAAACTTTCGATAAATTCAATGGACCAGACGGCTATGAACGAAGCTATCCGATTATGTGGCCCCAGCTTTGCCGTGTGCAAAATGCGCAGCGCTTTTAAGTTTGGGAACCACATAATCGGATAGCTTCGTTCATAGCCGTCTAGTCCATTGAATTTATCGAAAGTTTTTGTCGTTGAAAAAAAAAACGGCGAGAATATTGATGTTTATTTTCGGCTGTTGCGTTGTTTATATTACCGTTGAAGTTTAAAATTGACCATCATCGTGAAGAATTATATCTTCTGTGTCGATGGACCAAAGGATTATGTGAAAATATTGGAAATGGATTAAAATACATGGTGATAATGACGGTAGGGGTGCGGATTTTTTCCGGCGAACATTTTTATCTTGTGTATTATTATAGATGTTGAAATATGATTTTTTTTCAAAACGGCATATATTAAGATTTTTTGATATATATGATCAGTACATGTCCTGGGATTGACAAATATGCATTTTATTTGGATTTTAAAGGCGTTTTGAGCTCCAAACCCCAAGCGTCTGTGACCGGGGTTATTGCGACTGCAACAATATTTTCACCCTTGATCGTCTGGTGTGGTCCTGGGCTTTGTCGGGATGCTGGTGAGAACGCTACTTAAATCGGTACTTTTAATCCCTATGGAAACCTTTTATAACTGGCTGATGCATTACTGTTGATCATAGAAATAAGTGCAATTAACATATGAAAAGTTGAGACATTTATCGTCAATTTGGACATTTATGAGCACCTAATTTGTTGCGACATTTTTCGTTAATTTTTGGACATTTATCGTTAAAGGAGTTTTGGACATTTATCGGCGATTGAGACATTTATCGTCAATTTTTGGACATTTATCGTCGTTTGGACATTTTTCGACGTTTGGACATATATCGGCGCTACACGTGCATTGAATGCTTCTTGGGGAAATAATTATTTCTGTCGTAAAGTCAGCAAGAAAAACAACAGCAAAACTTGCTAGTGAAGCGTTATTTCTCCGTGACATGTCCAAAAGGGCAGACAATTACTTACGGTAGAATTTCAGAAAACTACCGTTATATTCTGACTCCGCCTTGATTGTTAATACATGAATTTATACATTTCTTATACTATAAATATATTTTTGTGAATATTTATATATTTCTTATACTATAAATATATATTTGCGAATATCTATATATTTCATATACACTATACTATAAACATTTTTTTGCGAATATTTATACATTTATATTATACTATAAATATATGTTTGCATATATATATTTGATACTATAAATTCATTTTTGCGGATATCTATATATTTCTTATACTATAAATATATTTTTGCGAATATTTATACATTTCTTATACTATGAATATATATTTTTGCAAATATCTATATATTTCTTATACTACGTATAAATATATTATTTGTGAATATCTATATATTTCTTATACTATTAATATATTTTTGCGAATGTTTATATATTTCTTATACTATTGATATATTTTTGCGAATATTTATATATTTCTTATACTATTAAATATATTTTTGCAAATATTTATATATTTCTTATACTATAAAAGTATTTTTTTTAAATAATTACATATCTCATCTCTTATTCTTTAAATATTTTTGCGAATATTTATATATACTAGTATTATTTTATTCTTTAAATATATTTTGCGGATATTTATATATATCTTATACATGTACTATAAATATATTTCTTGGAATATAAATTCTACTCATTTGGAGGGGACATCATACAACAATTAAATTTAAAAAAAAAAACAACAACAATATATAAAGACTACCAAAGATCAGTTGGAACTCACCAGACATGAAGTCTTTTTGCAAAAAAAAAAAAATAATAATAATAATAATAAAATTTAAAAAAAAAGAATTTGAAAGTTTATATTCGCATTATTGATATTGAAGAGATTTGCACCTTTCATTGATTCTATGGGACATTTTTTCACTATTTGAGGCCTAAAAGCGGGGGGGGGGGGGGGTCAAAAGTGCGTTGTTTCGCGTATATATAAGGTGAAGGGTTAAGATTTTAAAAACCAGATTATCTTCACTCTAGGAATATCAAATATTGTAATAGAATACATGGAAGATATATTTTAGAAGAACATTTCTCTTTTTATAAAAAGGACAATGGTAACTCAATAAATGTTGGAAATGTGCTATCTTTTCACTTGATATGTATCTTTATACCGATATAAGTGTATATCAAAATAAAGAAATAAAATACTTTAAAATGTTACATTATTTATTCGACAACCAAATATAACACACAGACGGACGGACGAAGAGAATGACAGCATAGGGTGCCTTTTAATTCCTATTCGTTATTGTTATTATTTCAAGTAGAACCACTGTCCCCTGCCCATATTTTAACGATATTTACGGGCCCAAATATTTTCCGTTCCTCATTAATTACTGACGAACCAGTTTTATCTTAATTTAAACTTTCACAGAACACCTCTCTCTATCACATGATTTATATACATTTTATCATTTAAAAAACGGTAAACATTGAATTTGATACACAGGCAAAAAAGGGTAAATATCAAGATTTTAAAGAGGTATAATGCAATTTCTAAATCAAAACAAAAACTGTTTCCTGTTAAAGAAAAATCTCACTAAATTTTATACGTATGAACAATAGAGCAGAATGTTGCTTAGAACGTACGACAGCAACGCTATTTTTTGACAGCATTGTCCGTTCTGGCTATTCATCGTGAATTATGTAATTACAGTGAACAAAGTCGTTGCTTATAAAATGGACAGTATTGAAAGTACATGTATACCATAATCGAAAATAAGATAAATCATTACTATATAACAAAGAGATTATTCCCTTATTGTATTTTATTATCTTGCATCAACTTTATGATGCTCTCTACAATGTTTGTTGATGTTCTGAACAGTGCTTTTAAAAGTCGTTTACGTTTAGATGAATATATATAAAAATAATTCATTCATTCATTCATTCATTTTGCCCCTGTTCATTCGTTTGTTTTTTTTTCTCTGATAAACATATACCAACCACTAATTTTGAGCTATCCAATAAGTTTCCCATTTTCTTCGTATGCAAACGCTGCTTCGGGGAGATAACTCAATATATACATATATTAATAAACAAAGACAGTTACTTCCCGTAGGTTATATATTTCATGTATTGCTTAAAACTAAACGAAAGTAATGACACGTATACCGGGACGTTTGAACACTTAGAAGAGCTGTATATATAATTCTGTGAGCGTTTGAAAATAAAATGCATGTACGAGTATTTACGTTTTTCTTTTAATGTGACGTACACCATTTGACGTAGGTAGGTCTGGATTATAGTAACTTATCCGTGATTATTACCTTACTCTGTTTTATAATGATCTTTATTAATATGAAAATATTGTTGCTACAACTTTACACTCAAATTGGCTTAAAATTCGGCTATTTTCTAATAATATTTAATATAATATATATTTTTCTTTCATTTTTTTTTTCATTTTAAATGCGCTTGATATATGCAAGAATTTCAAATTTTGTGTTTTTATGCTTTTAGATCTCAGTGGAGTTCCTGTAATGTGAATATAAAAATATTTATATACATTTTTTTCTTCTGTTTCAAACATGCATAATAAAAAATGCAGTTTTTACTTAAGCATACATCTATAGTACTTTTTATAGTACTTTTTATAACGATTGTAATGTTAATATGTAACTTTGTTGTACATTTTCTATGTTAGATTATCATGCATTTTACTCTTTTTATATGAAATATTTCCAATAACGATTTCACCTTATTTTGTGTGTTGATATTCTTTACAGAAATAAAACGGAGAAAAGCTCCAAAAACAAGCAATCGACAGTCATAAAGGTATTTCTATGGTAAGTTCTAGACAACGTCATGAATCTAGTATTGAAAGATCCCGGCTCTCTAACTAGCAACCACTAAAAGGGGGTAATCAAAAATTAATGTCGGCAAACCACTGCCAAAATCCTGACATTAATTAATTCAATATCATAGATCTACTGATAATTGAGAAAACTGTACACTTACTTTAAAGAAGGAGAAAGGTTTCAAGATTTAAGTTATAATCCCGTCTTTGCAGTATTCATCACCATATTTCTACTGCGTGACCAACACATTGGCTATTGTTTTGCATATTTTGACCTCCTTTTAGTAAATTTACGTGGATTGTTAGTGCCATTTGCAATGTGGAAATTACTTTCTCTGCACAATTAGAAAATATTCATGTAAATAAGCATATCTCATGTTGCTTTAAAATAAAGAAAAAATATTGTTGCTGACACATTTACTCTAGAAAAAAAGATATGAACTGGCTGTAATGGGGTGGGGAGTGTGGAGTTGTCTTAGCTCGTGAACCGTTTGTCTACGTAAAAGGCTGCAAAATTAAACTTTAACTTTAGTAAACATTTTCAAAGGTTAACTTTTCAAAGGTGTTGTTTTTCTTAGGTATGTAGATTAGCGAGTCTTCCTTCTGATAAAAACGAGTTATATATACAATCCATATGCATTCACTTTGTGACTATTTATTCGACATGACAATGGAACTTGATAATTTAAAACAAGAGCTGTCACCCAAGTGACGAATGCCCCCGAAAAGGTTTCTTAAGCATGCAGGTAGAATGTCAGACATAACCCCCTTCGGACAAAATCCCCTTCACCTACCCGGACAAAATCCCCTTCATGGGTGGACATAATCCCCTTCATTTTTTTGCAAGGCTGGACAAAATCCCCTTCACTACCCGGACAAAATCCCCTTGTTTCATAGGTTTCTAATGTATTATTATGCTCTATAAAAATTGATGAATAATGTATTATTATACTCCCTAAAAATTGATGAATAATGAACTTTTGTTTTTTTATTTATAATTATGTATCAATAGTTAACCTTTATTTAGTTTAGAAGTTTTCATTAAAATTATGGTAAATTATCAACTGCATATCACATATTTGATTAGGCAATTTCTTTAATTGTTTTAAATTGATTAGTATGAAAAACATTTTTATTAGCCAATAATTGTTTCATTGATTGTATAAGTTGATAATTCTAATTGATATATACTATCCATTGTTACAATTTCTATTGATGAAAGAGTGATAATTTAATCAAACCAAGATCACTGCACTACTTGATTGATTGTTATGAATGCTGTAACAAAGCAATTTTTATGTGATTTAAATGTTGCTAATTGAATGCTTTTCTGCTGAAATATTTTCTACTTATTTATACATTAAGATATTTACTACACAGCATAATGCAGTATGTCGCTCTCATACCCACTTTATAAACCGAAAATTCCTCTGAGGGGGATTTTGTCCTAGGTAGCAATTTTATGAAGGGGATTTTGTCCACTTCAAAATTTCAAACATGAAGGGGATTATGTCCACCCATGAAGGGGATTATGTCCGGATATACAAAAATACATGAAGGGGATTTTGTCCGAAGGGGATTATGTCCGTACACCATGCAGGTATTATGGAAAGAAAAGAGAATGAAAGTAACTAATTGCTGAATATTGTTCTTTGTATTATTGTACTGTAATCCCTAATTGTGATAGCATGAACGTGGTTCCTGAACGCGACAAAATGTTGTTATGAGACAGACATTTGTGCCAAATAATTTCAAAATCCCTCAATGCATGACAAAGTTACAGTCTAGACATGATTGTTGTGTAAGTGGGGACACACGGACATGAGTCTTAGCCGCGACACATTGTCTTTATGTGGAAGACATTTGTGCCAAGTTATTTTAAAATCCTTCCATGCATGACAAAGTTACAGTCCGGACATGAATGTGTATCTTCAAACTCTTCTCGAGAGAATGAGTACCTTCAAACTATAAGTGTGACATTGACCTTGAAGGTAGGAACATGGGTCTTTGTCGCGACATGTCTTGATGTAGTAGACATTTATGCCTAGTTATTAAAATCAGTCGATGCATGGAGAAGTTACAGTCCGGACACGAATGTGTGTAACTATTTGCTCTAATTGCCATAATGTGAAACTTCAAAATGATAGTGTGACCTTGACCTTTAAGGTAGGGACGTGGTTCTTGGACGCGACACATCGTCTTGATGTGTTAGACTTTTGTGCCAAGTTATTTTAAAATCCCTCAATGTATGACAAAGTTACAGTCCGGACACGAATGAAGTGGGGACGCACAGACGGACAGACAGACGGTGTGAATATATTATGCCTCTCTTCGGGGGCATAAAAATTGTAGGCATCTTCATCCTTTTTGTTGCATGTTCTTTTCCCTCCTTATTCAAAGAATGTTTCCGATACGTTAAATACAAAGGGAATCCTGACCCTAAAGTTATTATGGTGTTTGTCTCTCAATATTGGGAATATGGGTATTAACGTGTATTGCATGTAATCGTCATATGACAAGGATACTCTGCGTGTACGCGCGCCCGTGTGTGGCTAAATTTAATCAAGATCAATTAGCCCATTATAGCACAAAAAGTAGCTTTCGCTGTCGAATATCGAATACGGACCTGTCAACAGCCATGCCCGTAAACTGCAATTGCTTGGAGTAGCAATGACTTACCTTCCGTGCCATTTCCAGAGTATTATAACCAAAGACATGAATTTTGAGCCAAAAGTAGATCACTGAAAAGGGGTCAATGAGCACCTATATGCATAAAGTTCCCCGAGACAATGTGGTGAGGTAGTCCTTATACGGGCTGTTGTGGCTAAGCGAATGGCCTACCTTTCAATCCGTCGAGCCGTACTAGATACTCACGCACCCTTGTTTATTTCCTCGTCTTCCCTACCTACTTTGTAGGTCAACTCCCTACAGGACATTATCAGTTGGTCTCGGACTCCAGCAATAGAGGAAGTACTAGTATAATATAATTGTATACCGACATACGATTTTAAGGTCGACTTCCCATCGCCTAGGCCGATGCCCTGCCCCTCTCCATACGTGACATGTACCGAGGGGATTTGAGAGACAATAATGGTTAGTTCCAAGAAACGGACTACATTGTATAGCCCCATTGTACTCGAGTTGTTTAAAAATCGTGAATGGTTTCGATTCCTTAATTTTTGAATGCTTGGCATCCATTACCTGCATTGACCCTTTCTTTCTACCTTGTTGGCAACATGTAAAAGATTGTTAAAGGGCACTTCGTGAAAAAAATCTTTGTGCTGACATGCACAGCTCTTATTAATAGTGGAGCTATTAATGATGTTCCGATAAATTCAAGCTTGTGGTTGCAGAGGGAAATTCCGAAAACAAAATCTGGACAGATAGACAGACGCTCTTACAAATTGATACTCTGATGGGCCAGTAATGGCTATGGGGGCAATAGGTTATTGTGCTTTTCATTCAGTACCGTTTACATGTTGTAAAAAAGTCAATGTGGGGAGAACGTTGATGTAGAAAAAAAGTAAGAACGCATGGATATGTGACATATATATGCCTCATCATTAAATCATTGGGTAGCATATTGGTCCTCACTGTAATGTTCTCAACTGACACTAAAGCTGTAAAGGGACACAACAAAAGTGTATATTATATTAGTGCAACAAAGGTAGATCTTGGATTAGAAAGCATTCAAAGTAGCGCTCTGAAGTAGTTTGTGCTTGTAGAGAAACAGTCCAGACAAAAATCAATGTGACACAACTTTCTAACAAATCATCAAATGCTTCTTTTATGTTCAGTTTCTAGTGGTTGTAGGAGTTTTTATTAATTCCAATCATAAGTTGCTGAGAAAGGGTTGGAACGAATGTGCAACCTGATGAAGTGCATTTAGGCTAAAATTGGGGTTGAAAATGTATGTATAACAAAAGCATCTTTTAAACGTATATTTGTTTCCATAGAATGAGATTTTACCAATAATATATACATCACATAATTATAGAAGCAATAAAACAAATAAATAAATCAGTCTCACTTTAATGTTCATTCATAGCAAAGTTTTATATCACATACAACTTCATAAGATAATTTGTAAGAAACTCATTTTTTTAATTTGTTACATTTTATATTTGCAGATAATAGAGAATATTTTTTCTGGCAAGATTTTCTTAATGAAACTTCAATAAATATAAATATAATTCTTATTATTCTTAAAAACTGTAAAAATCAGGTTATCAGGCTCTAGGCAATATGGATCTCAAATTGAAAATACACTATATAGCACTATTCTCATCGTTAATTTAACCCTCAGCTTTAGCAACAACTGTACCACTTGCGGTCAGCGTTTCATTCCAAGGTCAGTTCAAATTCAAATTAAGAAAGTCACAATCTCATTCCTATAATTGAGGGCTTAATTTGTTCTTAAAATTACAAATTTATGTTCTGAAACAAACAGGCCAACAGACAAAAGAATAAAGATTTGTTTTTTTTTTTTTTTTTGTAATTACAAACTTGGATTTCTTAATGTACATGAGCAAAATAAAATCTTGTATGCAACCTGGATGCAACATTTATAACAAACCTGTATTCTTAACAAATAACAAGTTTTCATTTTGTTTGCTTCACAATAAGCTATAATACAGCTATCACATGTTGATTTGTACAAATGAATTGTTATATTATTATTTTTTTATTAATAGCTAATTAATTTCTAATTAATTTTTAATTAGTATATAATTAATTACTAATTAATAACCAATTAATTACTAATTAATAAATAATTAACTTTTAATTAATAATTGTTGATACTAACTTGTCTTTACCACCAATACAAACCAGCTTGTAAATTGGTAAATCTCTTCATATAACAAAGGACTGTTGCAAATTCAAAGCTGACCAAGTGGTGGCTAAGACTATACACTTTCGTGTTCAAGCAGATCCGGAAAATGGACCAGTATACATTTTGTGTGTCATTCACAAATGATTTTACAATATTAACTAGAACTCCGCGAGTCGGATGTGTCGCCTTGTGAACAATGTAGTTTAGGGGAAATGGCCAGGACAAAAATGAAATATGAAAAATAACAAAGGGCAATAACTAAAAAAATAATAAGTGCAGAGCAGCAGTTTCTGTACACTGCACTTCTTATCAATAAGATCTATCATTCTATGATGTTTCAAGTCCATAGCTTTCATACTTTAGGAAAAATGACCAGGACAAAAATAAAGTAAGAAAAGCAACAAAGGGCAATAACTCAAAAATAAGAAATGCTGAGTATCAGTTCTTATGCACTGCACTTCTTTTTAATGAGATCTATCATCCTATGAAGTTTCAAGTCCATAATTTTTATACTTTCAGAGAAATGGCCTGGACAAAAATTAAGTATGAAAATAAACAAAGGGCAATAACTCAAAAAATAAGAAATGCAGAGTACCAGTTCTTGTGCACTGCACTTCTTCTTAATGAGACCTATCATCCAATGAAGTTTCAAGTCCATGGCTTTTATACATTAGGAGAAATGGCCCTGACAAAAATAAAGTATGAAAATTAACAAAGGGCAATAACTCAAAAATTAGGAAGTGCAGAGCACTGGTTCTTGTGCACTGCATTTCTTCTTAATGAGATCTATCATCCTATGAAGTTTCAAGTCCATAGCTTTTTTAGTTGAAGAGAAATGGCCCGGACAAAATTAAAGTATGAAAATTAACAAAGGGCAATAACTCAAAAAATAAGAACTGCAGAGTACCGGTCCTTGTGCACTGCACTTCGGGTTATTGAAAGAAGCATGCATACCAAGTTTGAAGTCAATCAGACTTAAAGTGACTGAGTTATGCTCCGGACAAGCTTTAGCGGACGCCGACAACGACAACGACGCCGACACAGACGCCGCCGCCGCCGACACCGCCGACAAAAGTAATCCCTATATGTCACCTTTTCAAGGCGACACAAAAATGACAAAAATGTCAAATAACTATCATCATACATATAGATTATCACATTTTTACATAAAACTTATCTCTATGTTTGACATATTCAACAACCAGCATACAACCAAATTTACTCTAGGCATAAAATTTTCATAAAAATTTAACCATTTTAACCATTTTCTTTTTCTACCTCAACTATACGATGAACATCCCCTAGATAAAAAACATAATGAAAAATTGATGTCATGATTACAATAGAATAAAAACCTCAACTCATTCAACTCTTAAGTAAAGCGAATAATTCTTTAAACTTGCCACACATTCCCCCGCATCACACACAAAAAAAGAATAACATAAAATAAATTACAAGCTAACAAGCAAAGTTTTGAAAAGATACCCCCTGTCATATGATACTTATCACTTGATTAAAGTTTCTTCTTTTTATTAATAAAATTTAATATGAATTAGGACTCTGTTGTTCTCTTAGACATGTAAACAAGTGTAGGGACTGAATGAATCATAGAAGATTTACTAATACTCATATCCACCCATAAATGGAAACAGACAGACAGACAGATAGCCAGACAATGCCATTTCAATGCCCCCCTTTTCTATCTTATTGGCAGGGGATAAAAGAAATTCTAGATGACAAAAAATGTCACCTCTCTCGTAATATTCTGATGGAATGTTAAAAATCACATAAACTCTAACAATCTTTGTAAGCCCTTAAAAATCTGAAAGGAACCTTTGTCGCATAAATTATGTTCCTCACTTTTCAATATAACAACAACAATACAGCATTTAATTTCTTAAACCTTGTATAACCTTATTAGGTATATAGGCATAATCTCAAACAAGACCTATAGTTGTGAACAAGCATATGCCTTCCTAAGCCTATTAAAATGTTTATCTTTCAAGTTATCAGTAAGTGCATCCTTGACTAACCAGCCTTTGTTTTGCAAGACAAATCAGCTTAATGTGACAAACATTTATGTACAATATCCATGTAATAATGGCAGTGTCATGGACCAGACTTGTTCATCTAATCACAATCATACTATGACTTTGGACATACAAGTGTAACCCTTGGAGCTGGAGGCATTATGATTGCACTTGACTTGACATATCATCATCATGTACAACCTAATCATGTCAAGTTTTCTTTTAATTGATCCAGGTAAGACAGATTTGTTAATTGGACTCAACCATAAATGTACTTTTTAAAAACCTTTTTTCAAGCATAAATTTGTCCTTGACCTTTTACCTACAACTGCAGGTTGCACATGACACTTTACCTAAATGAGAGACAAACAGACAATTCATTAACTATAAGCCATCCTTTCGAGGGCATACAAATATACAAAAAGATAAGCAAAAATAATGAATTTTCATAATTATCCTACAACATGAATAATATAATGATTATTAAATTAAGAAATTGTCCATAGCTAATCAATTAAGGTAATGTTGTGAAAAAAAAATTGAATATTCATGATTTGCAAAAACACTGAATATTCATTAATTCTATGATGAATAAATATTCCTTATTAGCATACTCTAAGCTATCATGTATAAATAATGCAATCAAAGCCTTGATTCAATGATGAAAATTTCTTCTTAACAAATACTTTGTAATCTATTTAACCATTTGTGACCTCTTATTTACAAAATAAAATAATAAAGTATATACATGTCTGTTTGTGTAAAACCAGGATGTATTTATTTCAAACGCATAAATGATTGTACAATTTAAATATATATCAATATTAACATATTGATTATAAGATATATATATTTATATTATATATTTATTATATATCGTTGTACGCTCCTCTCATACTGGTTATTGTCAAGGTAGTATATATATATAATTGAGCCGCGTCACGACAAAACCAACATAATGAGATTGTGACCAACATAGATCCAGACCAGCCTGCACATCTGCGAAGTCTGATCAGGATCCATGCTGTTTGCTTACAGACCCTATAACAAGTAGAGAAACTGATAGCGAACAGCATGGATCCTGATCAGACTGTGCGGAGGCGCAGGCTGGTCTGGATCCATGTTGGTCGCAAACCCACTATGTTGGTTTTGTCATGACGCGGCTCATATATATTATGCTAAAAAACACCTAGCATTATTTTCAGATATTAAGAATCAGTTTGTACATGAGTAGTGTGTGTAATTATGTGTAACATCAAGTTTGAGACATGTACCATCCCCTGATCAAATCTGGCAAGAATTATGATACTCAGATATTACAAAACAGGGCTATAACAACATCTTACTAAGTAATATACATGTTTGAACATAATACACATTTCTCTATATCTCACCCAGCCAGCCTACCTATCACATTACATTATGATATTTTATATCATACCTAGTGTAACCATCAACCTGATAAAATTGTGCAAATGGTATTGCCATACTTAATACAACAAACACTGTGAGTAGGACCGCCTGCTCAACCATTCTTAATGCTTGATAGTAAAACACAAGCTTGGATAATGTAGATTTTTTTAATGTTCAATAAGGGTTATAATTCTGTCTAAATACATATTAGATTTTAAGGGTCTTGGATAGTGACCTCCTATTATGCTCAAAAAAATAAGTATGTGAAGTTTTAACCCATTCCTCTCAAGTTTTGGAGATACCAACTTGCATGCACAAAACTTAACAAAAGTGTGATGGGTACAACAACAACACTGATGCCTAGGCAAATACAATAGCTATCCCTATTCTTTGAATGGTCGAGCAAAAACTTGAGCTGCCAAATGATATAAAGCCTTGTTAGGCTGGGAGTTAATAAATTGTATTCCCTAACCAAAACAAGATTTGCCACAAAGTCTCTATACTATACAAACAAAATGCCATAATGGCGAAGAAAAAAGCAAATGATTTCAAGTTAAAACAATGCAAAACACCAAATCAAAACTAAACCTCTTTCAAAATTAATCTATATATATATACATATTCTTCACTATAAATGTATTTATTAAAAAATACAACATTTAATTATCATGGATTTATAAAATGAACTTAAAAATTTAGTATTTTGCAGCAAGATTACTATCAGCATTCCCAAAGATTTACTAAGTACATTGCAAGTACAAAAATGTAAAGAAAAAAATAAAAATTAGGTCACAAGGACAAAGGAAAATTTTCAATTAACATTATGACCTTATCAATTTACAAGTTGTGTCAATCCTTATGCACTGTTCATCCTCAATAACTTTATATTGTTCTGTCACTCCCTGAACATTCTCTTCAACATAACAATCTTCCTTTCATTAGCAGTCATTACTTAATCCTGTTAGAAGTTATCTTCCCTTTTATTATCTATCTTTTCTTCTGTCCCCTCTCTAGGATGTAGACCTCAAATTGTACTTACTTAGTACCCATTGTACTTACGTTGTACCCATTTTTTTTAATTTTCTCTTTTTTTTGTTTACAAATACCAATTTTTCTTAAAAAATTTACCTTCCCCTTTATACTGACATGTACCGATTTTTGTTTTTATCTTCCCTTTTTTGGCTGACAAATACCTATTCTTTTTAGATATCTTACCTTTTTACTGAAAAGTACTGACTTTTTTCAATTATCTTCCCTTTTTTATTGACAAGTACCCATTTTTTAAAAATATTTATCTTGCCTTTTTATATAAGAGAACTTATCATGTTTTACTAACCTATTGGTGTATCAATGTCCATTTGGCCTTAAATCATCATTATATCTGAACAAGACTAGACTGAAATTGATCAGTGAAATATTATCAATATCATTCACTGGCATGACAAATAGTTAAAAAAATTCTTTTTACTTGAAATTACTTTTTTCCCCTATAACATGTATTCTACGAAATGTACATTGTATCTTCCTTCAAATTAGTATTTTTATTTCACATAACCCTCGATAGGCCTTTCAACAAAAATCATTTCTCATGTAATGGTATGTTTAACAATAATATTGTTTCACTCATTCAACAAACATAAAATTCTTAAACCTCAATTTGAAATATACCAATAACAAAATACCTCCACATTCAGATACACACATACATGTATATGAAAAACCAAAATTTGCAATTTTCCCATAGGCACACATATATAGCTACAATTGTATAAGTGTTACATTTTAAGCAGAACTACTCCGCCTGAATCTAAACAACAGCTGTTGGTAGGACAGCAAGCTTGAATGTTCTCACTGCTTAATAGTAAAACAAGAGCCTGGAAAAATGTAAAATTTACCATGTTCAAAAAAAGGGCCATAATTCTATCAAAATCCAGGTTAGAGTTATGGTCCTTGGACAGTGACCTCCTATTATGCTCTAAAAAGATCATGTGAAGTTTTAACCAATTCCTTTCAATAGTTTTGGAGAAACAAACTTAGTTAGAAATATTTAAACTAAAAAAAAGTTATTTTAGACTGAAAATGGGGCCTTTACATGCCCCAGTGAAACTCTGGATGACTTTAATGTTACAAAGCAACAAATATTTATCTTACTATTTCAATGCCTATATCTGATGGAAGTTCTGCCAATATCCCTAAAAAACTTGCCAATACCTCTAAACACTAACAATGGACAGTAAGAAATTGAATGCAGAATAAGTCTGTACTGTAAATAAAGCTTGATACGAGTTGAAAACACATGTCCTAAGAAACTTGTATGCTTTTGTTAACACAGATACAGCAATAGCTTTATAAACAGCCAGATGACTGGTCCTCTTTTATACAAGATATAAAATACGTCCAAAAATAAGGACAGTTAGCAACAGTGATTATAGGTCTATCTATTATATCACTGTGATGATTATAAGTCTATCTATTTTATCACTGTGTCCAAATGTAAACCTTTATAAAATCTGTGTACCCTTACACCTTTCTATCAGTCCATCTTCAAGTTAACGTAAATATATCGCACAAAAGTCAACGAAGCAAAGAAGGACACCGTTCCAAGCATTAGAAAGAATACGTAACACGTCAGAGCAGTGTAGCCGAAGAATTCCAGACTCTGCAACAGGCCGGACATGTTCGAACGTTTGTAATAGTAGAATAGGGCATATAGGAACACAAACAATCCAGTGGAACTGAAATGATACAGAAATAATAATCATATGATAATTTATTGCACATAAGGAAAAATCAAATTCTGACTTAAAAAAAATCGCGACTTACAAGTAAGTAAAGTTAGAAACTGAGCAATTTTCCATGTAAATTTGGATTTTGAAATAGTATGAGAGAATATCTGATAAGTTTTCTGCTAGTACTGTTTTCGATTACTCATGCCATGTAAAATTTCATAGATAAAGCAACAGGATCTTTATTTGACCTTATTTTCTTTTTTAAATAATATATAATGTTAAAATGAAAAACATGTATGGGTTAACCGAAAAACAAGATTAGGTATCAAGAAAGGCCAGTGGACACTTCTAGAGATTTTACTTGTACCATTGGCTGCCTAATTTTATTATATTTTGATACTGCAATCATTTAAACTGACAATGGACAGTCCTAAACCCTAAAGCAGGTCAAGCAGGTCCATTGCAAACATTTAGCAAGGTAACCTTTAACCTGCTGAAACCAAAGAGTGATCAGCCTTTAGTATATTTTTACAGAATTTATTGTACTTTGTGTAATATGAGCTTTTGCCACCTGCGTATAATCAGCCCAGTATATATTAACCTCAGGCCAGCCCTGGTTTAGATTTTGAGTCTGAATCCCAAAACATTCAAATGAAGTGGTTTTTTGTTTTTGTTTGTTTTTACGGCGCACCAACACAATTTAGGTCATATGGCGATGAAACAGGAAAGATGATTTTGGCTAACCTGCATTGTTATAAACTTTAAAGCAATACCAGGGGTTCAAACCACCTCACCTGCTGGAGCTAAGGGGTGTAAAACTTTAAAGCCAATACACAAATTAGGCAGGTTAAGGGTTAATTTAACAGTAGATATAAAAAAATTTACCCAGCACTGAAGATAGATCTCCACCACCAGCGGTAATCTTCAGCTGACAGTTGAAAGTAGGTCAATGCCACGGAAATACAGGCTGTCACACTCAGAAGTATTCCAAACACAATAAACAGAATACCGTACAATGTGTATTGTTCACGTCCCCACAGTGTGGCAAATATATAGTATAACTCCACGGATATGGCACTGAAAATAATTAACATTACAATTTTATATATATAATATTTGTGAAGGGCTGCAAGTCAGATCACCACTTATAGCTATTTTGAAATTTGACTGGCGAATGAAGTCCTAAAATACCCTTTCATGATTTTAGTCACAAGAAGTAAAAAAATTTATGCATCTTCATGAAGTGCAGTTAAATCTCAAATGTGTATGTATATAAATGAGTTGAAAATGTTACTTACCCACAAAAAGAAACGACAATGAGATTCTTTTTTAATATTTGTTTTTTTTGCTTCAGAAAACGGAATAGAAATTATTTTAAACATAATGTTCCTGCATATCAGACAGTATTTTCTACTGTTTACACCAGAGCAAGAAAATCTTCCTTTTGACCCCTGTGTATGACAAGTTGCATGCCATAAATGGCATCAATCCTGGGCACCTATTATGAACAGCTGGTGTCTCAGACGGAAATATCTAGCTATCAGGTAACTGTTAAGCAGAAACTCAGCAGAGCCTCGTTAGCAAAAAAAGATATCCTAGAGCTGTAAATTTCAGTCTGTATCGGCATTGCGTATAAGATTTCTATAATTTGTTTGGGCTAAACCGACTGCAATAAAGCTTGGGGCTTATTTGGACTACTTTCCAGTATGTTGCAAAGATCTATCCAGCATTGATACAATGTATATGAGGGCAACATGCTACTAGCACCAGTTGGGCTCAAAATCTCGATCCAATGGTTGAGAAGCACACATCCTAAACCATTTGGCCAAAAACTGTTTTTATTTACCTGAATGGTAAAAATCCTCCTACCATGCAATGTGCAAAACCTGATCTGTACCATGGTACTGACGGGATCTCGCGTGAGATATTTTTAGTTCTACATGGCGCATCGAAACCGTTTGCCCAGTTTTTACCAAAAATACCTCCTATCACAGTTAGTGGATATCCGACTGAAAAATGAACAACAAATTAATATATATTGATATTTGATACATATTCCATAATTAGTTTGTGATAAATATTGATATTTGATACATATTCCATAGTTAGTGAAAATCCAATTTGATACATATTCCATATTTAGTTAGTGAAAATTCAAACTGCCAAATAGGGCTGGACTGTCACTAATGGAAAATTTTGTATTGATACATCAAATTCAATAGCTTGTTGAATATGTGTAATAAACTGTTATCATGGTGTATCAAGCATATTTTATACATCACAAACATAGCATACTAAAAGGAAGTTATGTTTTCTTATTATCATATCTTTATAATCTTATAGACCTCTGAAAATTAAAATTAAGTGTTCAAACTAGGCAAAAAAAAGTGAGATAAGTGAGTTTATCCCTTTACACCAGAACTATATAGCCATGGGACATGTCCTTCAAATATGTTGTTTTTGTATTTTAAACCATATAAACACATTATGTTGACTTTTTAGCTTTATTAGTGGAGAAAGACGTCAATCAGAGGCAATGTTCAATAAGCAAGCTGGGTAGCTTTCTCTACAAAAGAAAGAATTTAAAGTCTTAGATGAAATAAAAACACACTAAAATGGACAAGTAGTTTGGAATCAAGGACTTTTAAGGTGACTCAAAGGGTACAAATAGCCTTAAACATAAAAATCATACATAGGTTGACTGGGGCACTTAAAACAGAAAAATATGAAAAGGATAATATTGAAATAAACCCAGAATTGAATTGAAAGTCAATGATTCTTACTTACATTCATGTTAAAGTGTTTTTTCATTTTAAGGTCTTTTTGTACAATAAAAATGACCATTCTGGATAAAAAAAGAGCAAGCAAATGATCTGAAATTTTGCAAAAAAACTTTCAGAAAAGACCTTTTTCAAATGGTAGAAAAATTGTGATTTTTTTTACAGTCCTGCCAGATCAATAAACCTCAGTGGGGTCCCTTTAATCACATATGCCTCTCCTTTAAATATGAATTTTAATCAAGAAGAAATAGTCATGACATTTTCATTATCACCCATGGAAATATTGAGGAAAGATTTTAAAAACAAATCTACACATATTAACACAATTTTGCTAGTACAAAACAATCCTAATGGAAAAGTCTGAAGAAGACTAATCCTTATATTAAAGAACATTTCCTGTCCTCTTTTAGATAAATTTTTACATAAGTATTTGTTACATGAGATTGATAGTTATTTTCCATGTATATAAGTTTGGTTTTTTTCCATCAACATGGGAAATGGTGGCAGATTTCTTCTAGAGGCAAATATCCTCCACAGGGTTCGTACAGACATCCAATGCCAAAATTCAAGGACTTTTTAAGCACTTTTTGAGCACGTTTTCCCATTTTTCAAGCACATTTGTTGCACTTAATTAAATCAACAATCTTCAATCTAATAAGGATAGTTTTTTCGCCATTTTTTGTTGAATACGCATTTTCTGGCCACAATTTTTTTCTGGCCACAATTTTAAGGATGTTATAGAAGAACTAGAAAGGGCGCAACAAATAAAGATTAATTCGAAACAACTGCAATTTGTCCACTTACTGTTACTTTGAGCAAACATTTAATTGATTCTGATACTAAATTGTATATTTTTTTTTATTTTGTTAACTGTTGATTTTTATCGACACTGTGTCATTCAATCATTTTCAAGCACATTTTCAGCCAATTTAAGCACTTTTTAAGCACTTTTCAAGAGAGTAATCAAATTCAAGGACTTTTAAGCACTTTTTTTACGTTTTTAAGCACTTTTTAAGAAAGGGACTCAAATTTAAGAACTTTTTAACACTGTACGAACCCTGCTCCAACTACAAGTATACTGCATGGGAAGCTCACATAACTTTCTGCTTGATAATATAATATTTTCAATTTTTTAACTGTATTGGAAAATGGAAAAAAGTAATCATCGCACAAGAAATGAAAACCATCGACAAAGGTCTCAATTTTTGACTGGTTTATATCACACCAACACAATATATGTCATGTAGCAATTCCAGCTACAATACTGGTGGAGGAAGACCTCAGGTGCTCTTCAGTGCATTATTTCAGGCCAAAATAGGCACCTTCGTAGAACCAAAAGAATGGACACCTGAGTAGAACCACCGATGTTCAGTAAGCTAGCTGGATAGCTTCCTCATATGAAAGAATCCAAAGTTCCTGATTGGATTCAAACCCACAGCGGTGAGGGGCAAATGGTTTGAAGTCAATGACCGTAACCATTTGGCCACAGATGCTCCTATTATAGTGGAAAGGTCAATAAAGTAATGCTACATGCTAAAGATCTATGCTCTTGACAGTGATGGGAACATTAATCATGATGAATAATTTCAGTCATGTCAAAAAAACTCAGTGGACTTTCTTTAAAACACTTAATAAAAGGGCTTAGATATGGGCTGATATAGTTTTTGTTCTGTTTTTTGTTTGTTTAATGGCAACATAACAGGCAGATGATTTAGCTAACCTCGGGTGTTACAAACTTAATCAAAACCACCTAAGAAATGCATAAAATCCAGTAATTCGAACACTCTTACAATCACATGGGGTTAAAAGGTGGCTGCAATTCTGATGTCTCAATCCATACATGTAAATGTAACCCCTTTACCACAAGGAGGGGAAATGAAAATTTGGATAAGAAGACCATGAATAAAGACGGAAGTTCATACATACCAAACATCCATAGACACATGAGTAGAACTATGGTTCCAAATGGGAGAGCCTGCGTTGTTCCATAGCCCCATGCTACTGTATTCACTATCGCCCAAACAAGGAAAAATGGAACTGAAATAACAACATTGTTACTGTAGTATGTAAACAATTCTCTTTTACAGACTTTAAAAAGTACTGTTGATTTACTGTTGATTAACAAGTTAGTCCTACAATGACTCCTTAATCTTATAATATTACCTACTTCAATTTAACTTCCTATATTTTCAATGATAATGTACTGGCATTATGATAATGACACTCATGTAAAATACACATCATTCAGTCCTTTAACTAGTGGAGGAAGACCCTGGGTGCCCCTCAATGCATTATTTCAGACACAAACGGGCCAGGATTGGTTTCCCCCAACGGAAAAGTCCAAATTTCCTGGCAGGATTCGAACCCACAGCAGTTAGTAACTTGTAGTTTGAAGTCAACAACCTTAACTAGTTGGCCCAGGACACCCCTAGTATATGATACAAGCAGCAAAGTATTTAAATATAAAAAAAAAGGATATACAGCATTTATTTTAGTTTGATTAAAAAGGATGCTTAAAGCTTATAGAAACACTCTCAAATGAGTGTAAAGTTTTTTCCTCAAGATAAAAACTGATGGCCTCAGAAGGGATTTAAAACGAAGCAGCTAGTTATCCTTATACATCATATAACATGATTGTACCAGTCTGACACATTTACCACTCCACCTCGCTAACATACTCATCCAAGCCACCACTTCATGTGTGTACTTACAAGCAAATAATGCTGAGGTCAGATTTATGTTCCAAACCCAGTTTTCTCCGCCCATCTTCTTGTACATGTTGGTTGCTATGTAACCACTGATGCCTGAATATAAAATTCATAAATAATTTTATAATGCTGGTGAAATTTTACATAAATAATGCAAAATTAGTATGACAAATAAAAAGTTTGACAGTATTTACTATTTTTCTCACCAAATTTCTATCCTCTTAAAATACAGAATGAGAACATTTCCTGCACATTTTTCTTTTTATTTATTTTGTTTCTGTTGAAAGTAACCACCCTGAACTCATTTCAATCACACAATATGAAAATACTGACAACAATTTAACTAAACAGAACACTTATTAAAATAAAAATGAGAAAGCATGGTACTTTCTACTTTGAAAAGTCATTACATTGTACTTTGCTATGTGTTTTAACCCTTTCCCTGCTGAATTTGTGCAAATGCATATAGTATAACTCCCATGTAAAATCCATGTATTGGATACATACATGTATATAGTATAACCTTAAGTAAAACCCATGTATCGTATATATATAATCCCTGGTAAAAAACATTTATTGAATATTTTTATGAGGTAAATGCATATAGTAAAACTCCTGCGTAGGAAACGTATAAGAGATACTTACATGAGGTAAATGCATATAGTATAACCCCTGCAGAGTTGATTTGTCCGTGCCTGTGTACGTTAAACATCCCTAGCATCGCCATTATTATAATTCCTGTAGCTAGCGTCAGAAACTGCATACCTACACCTGTAATATACATCGATATTCTTTGATTAATTTAGCTAGTTTTTTTTGGGTAAAAGTCCTTGTCTTTCATCAGGAAACATTAAAGGCCCATTTTGTAAAGAGGCTACACAGTTGCAACAAAGGCAATCTACCCTGTGGGCCTCATAAAATGTACATATTTACAATCATATAGTTGTGAATAACATGAAATATTATGCAGAAACATTAACATAATTATTTTGATATTGCAATAGAAAATGACAATAATTATATAAAGTGCACACAAAAAAAATACAGTGAAACAAGGCATTTCAAAATTACAAATAAACCTTTGACAATAACAATATTTCAACAAGAGCAGTGTTTTTCTTACAATTTTATATTTGATTTGTCTTTTTCCAATTTTCTATGTATTTATGTTTAAAGTTTTGAAGTGATTGTGCAGAGCGTATGCTGATTGGTATTTCATAAGTGCAATATGCAATACGTAAATTAATTTCTATGTTCACTTGAAAACATTTTACCTTTTTACAAAATTTTCATGAAAATATGCACAAAGGCATATTCCTTTAAGCTTTAGATAGAGTTAAATACAAGACATACCTAGTATAGCACAGAACAGGTTTTTGTGTGGTGGGTATCTAAACACGTCTGTATGTATGATCTTCCAGCCATTCTCTTCTTGATCCAAATCTTCTATATCTTCTTCATCAACATTATATCTTGCAAAATCTGACTTCAATACTCGTGTCTGAAATCATAGACAACATCAAATTATAATGCTTTCAGAATGTTAAATATGTATTTAAACTTACGGTAAACTCGGCTATCATGGTTTCCAGCTGAAATTAAGTAAACCAGTACTGGAAAACCAACCAACTCCAAACTAAATTGCTCCAGCCATCATGCATTCTGTCTTTCTAACATTAATATATTTTACATAAACACGGTGATAGGGCGATTACCACAACTTTTCCGCGCAACGTCAAAATACCATCCTTCTGACCGAGACACCGTATATTTCTGGACAAAATATTAATGGCGGGATAAACAAATTCCAGGTTATAGCTTACAAAATATCTTACTGCTGGACATTGCAAGATTATTCCAATTGTTTAAGTATTCCATCGAATTTTTGAGACAATTTATCGTTAATCTAGCACAATACAATTCACAAAAAAACACATACTTCGAAGAAATAGTGTTTACAAAAGATCGTGTGTACCTCAACATGACTCGTACCAGTCACAAAAACGTGTGTTATAACGACGATGTCTTTGTTCTATGACCTAACGAGCTCGTATATTTATTATGGTTAACCCTAAGTTCAAGTTCCATACAAAATTGTGTGTTTCTATTGTAAATTTCAGGGAATATATGTTGAAAAAAGGCCTACTGACCCGAATATTGGAGCACCGTACAACACTGAATTCAAACACCGCATTCTTTTTCCGTTAGACCGATAAATACTGGCCACCGTCTTCTTTTGAATTATGCAATCTTCATACAAATATGTTTCATTTGATGAAAGATTGTTTACTTGCTGTTACGTTATGTTGCTGTTATCATACGTTATGTTATGGAAAATTTCAGAAGGTCTGATCTGTGTTAATACTACCAGTTATAGATAAGTGCAATGGTATCTATATATAGATAAGGATGTCTTTTCCTTTTCGAACTTATTCAAACTGATAAACCCCACATGGAAAGATTGAAGTTCTTGGCAGACTATACCATCTAACAACATCGAGAAAAAAAGGAATGAAATATTTTTAATGGGGATTTCTTATTGCATACTAATTTGATAAAGTTGCAAAAGTCATAACATAAATTTTCATGGTGTAGTTTTTGCAGGAACCCGGGCAATATTTCCATAATCTCTTCAGTCATGGTCTCCAATATGCTTTTATTAAACAATCTTTTGCAAAAGTTTGACTTCATATTCTTTTTCTAATGTGGTGCGTTAAGCATATCGTCCTGAAATACAGGGAGGCGCTGATCCATTGGCGTACTGCTGATATCAGAAGACTTAGTTGGGCGCTCTCCAGTTGCTGCAGTATCTTCTGGAAGTATATGCAGCTTTGCAAATTTCGCACGTTGCTTTGGCTTGTTCAGACATCGGTTTGAACGTCTTCTTTTTCTGAAAGCAAACATTAATATCAAAAATAACAGGTGCTAAAAAACCCCAGAAAAATGCGGTGATTTTCAGGAGGAAGAATGCGGTGCCCTAATCTTATGATTGACAAAGTTGTGCGGTGCCTTAAAATACACACGTGGAAACATAAAAATCGTACCAAATATACAAAAAACGGGTTATTTATGTATTGTAACTTGTTCATACGACAACAATGTACATATTATATTGTATTTTGGCCAGTTATATGAACTGAACGGACTAGAAATACGTTATATTTCGTAATCAAAGCAAGATTTTTTTCAGTATGCCCTAAATGTTTTCACTATCCTGACTTAATTAATGAAGCATTTTGCATGTAGTAAGGATAAATAAGTTTCAAATTAAATGGCACATTCGATGAAAAAGAAAAAATGATGATTTTACCTTGTTTTGAGCAAATTATCTGCTGTTTTCGTCTAGGTTACAGACTTGCTGTCCATTTTGTACCACAGAAATATACGGTGTCTCGGACAGAAGTAAGATATTTTGACGTTGCGCGGAAAAGTTGTGGTAATCGCCCTATCACCGTGATAAAAGCATACAAGTATGCCCAGTATGGATGAAATAACCAATTCTCACTTACGAAAAAAAACAAAAAAACAACAAAGCTCCCTCTATCTCTGATATATTTTTAACTTAAAACTGTATATATGAGTATGGAACTATGTATAGGTTAGAGTGCATATTGGGTGTTCTTCGTAAATAAGAAAGCTAAAAAGGAGCGGAGCTTGCGAAGCAACTGTAGCTTTCTTATTTACGAAGAACATCCAATATGCACTCTAACCGGCTTAGTGCTCCGCCCACTTGCGTTTTATAATATAAAACGTCCAGTTTATATAAAATCTTTTCTATTAAGATTTGAAACCTGAAAATTTGAAAAATCCTCGTCGGTGATTGGCTTAAAAAAATTGGCGAGCACTAAGATGTAAAAACTAACAAATGTTAATAATACATCAAAGAAATTGACAGACTAATTTAATCTGATCTGTAATGAAAAAATATAATATTACACATATTTGAACAGAAAATACATTATAAAAGGTCCAAAAGTCTGAAAAAAAATATTTGGAAATCTTGAAATATATACACATAGATCAACAGGAGCACTTCATACGGAAAAATATGATTTTTTTAGAGAAATATACTTGGGCCCGATTCCAGTTAAAAGCTTTTAAACGTTTTTCATTTCATGTCATTTTGAACAAAAAACCCCCCAACTATTATTCTGGAAAAAATAGGGTGAGCAAATGAACTGAAATTTTATACACAAGTTATTGGTGTAGACTTACATCAAATGGTATAAAAAATCTCAAAAAAATTTATCCAGTTCTGTCATGCCAAACCACGCCCCCCTCAGTTCAATCCCTTTTACATTTGATAAGATAATAATAAATGATCAAGAGTGTAAGTAATTTAATATTGAATAAGGAGCTTAACCCTAAATATCTTAAAATTTAAATAGAATTGTCTGCCTTAAAATATGAACAAATACTAAAGTGCAAACCATGTATGGACATTATCGTCTGTCCTGGTTAACATGGGTAGATTTACTGGCAGCTAGAAGGCTTAGAGTTACTATAAAATTACAAATATTGATATATTTACTACAGAATGATGATCTTTCAAATCCTCTTCACACTGGATAAATAACACATCAAAATCATCAACTACCCTTAAAAATGTTCAGTTGTGACATAAACTTTCTATTTCTGTATATTTTGAATTTTTTCCTATTTACAAAATTATTTTTCTACCTCCTGGAATGCTGTTATTGTAAAAATAGTAATTAACAAAACAAGTCACCATCCTTAACTTAATGTAATGCAAGTTATTTATGTTCTGCAAAATATGTTCAATGGACAAAATAATTTATATATATGAACAAAACAATTTATGTAATGAACAAAACAATTTATGTAATGAACAAAACAATTTATGTAATGAACAAAACAATTTATATATTGGACAATTCATGTAACAGACATATTTCACAGACTCAACTGACATTTTGCAGGGACTAGAAATTATTTTTTTTGAGATTTGTGTCCCATGACAAATAATTAGTGTGCAAAATTTCACTGTTTTTGTTCACTCCATTTTTCGAGAATAATCATTTGAATTGTACAGAATTACCCAAAATGAAAGATTTCAAGTTTTTACCAAATTACTAAAAATCACAAAAAAATATTGATTTTCAATTGCTGGATATATTTCTTAATAATCTTTTGCGTTATTTTTCTTTTTTTCACTGCCCAAAGAGATCAGTGTAAGATTTATCTAAATTATATGTTTGAAGGCTTTAGGACCTCAATGAAGCTCCAGCGATTCAGCATTAAAATTCTAAAATTGAAAAGCTTGGTCTGACAGGGCCTGGTCTGACACCATGAATTTATTAATTAATGCCCGTGACTGTATAATGTATAATGATGGCAAAGAGAATTATCCTTAGAAACACTGGATGGTTAATGCTTAACCTACCAAATTTATGTAATTGATTTGCCCTCTTTTGAATTAGAGCAACCCATTCAAAGTAATAGGACAGTGTGCTCGACTATTCTTAGTGCTTGATTAAAAAGGGCCATAATTCTGTCAAATTCATGTTAGAATTATGTGCCTTGGACAGTTACCTATTATTATCTCAAATAAATGTATGAAGTTTCAACCAATTCCCTTCAGTACTTTTGGAGATACCAACTTGCATGCAAAAACTTAACCAAAGTGTAACACAAACGCCAATGCAGGGCGCGTACAATTTTCCCCCCTTTTCTTCAAATAGTGGAGCTAAAAACAGTATCTGAGCTACCAACAGTTAAGAGCCTATCAGGCTACACTGATGTACTGGCTTGGGTAGCTATATACTGGTGGCAAAGCATTATGACTTTTGGTTTGGTTTAGTTGGAAAAATTCACATGTTCAACATTTTGTATGGCATACTATTAAGTATGAATATTGTAGTCTGATTTAGGATGGTCCCCTATGGTACCACCGTTCTTATTATTTCCAGCAAATTGTACACATAAAAAGAACTTGTATTTACTATTTTAATAAATTGTGTTTAACTGTCACATCTTGCCTTTAAAATACACCTGTCATTCATAGAATAACTCAATGATTTAAATTAGAAACATCTATGGTCATTCAGCCATGTTTTGAATGGCAGCTTAAACGGAGAGCACTATGGTACCGTGGTATGTAAATTGATGGCCCTTTTTGGCTTCAGTAGAACTTTTTCAATAAAATATGACTTCACTACAGTTTCAGCAGACGACCTTCACTTGTCAGAACATGAAATTATCAGTTTAACTGGTAAATGTGGGGTAAAATTTAAAAATATTTCCAACACACTCGGGTAGTTATGGATTTTCCTATCAATGACAGAAATTTATTTAAAATGAAAATATTTCTAACAATTTTTATCCAAATTAAAAAAGCAGCACTTCCACTTTCACTTTAATGATAGAATCATTCAATTGGTCCCTTTCAGTGTGTAAAGAAACACATTTTCTGATTGCACCGGAATAGACAAGGACGCGGTACCCGCGGGGAGTAGTATACTTGGAAATATATATTATTTCCTTGATACATACATGTGTAAATTGTTTATTTACAAAGCATAACAATTGAGTCGCGTCACGACAAAACCAACATAATGGGTTTGCAACCAGCATGGATCCAGACCAGCCTGCGCATCCCCACAGTCTGATCAGGATCCATGCTGTTCGATATCAGTTTCTCTACTTGTTATAGAGTTTGTAAGCGAACAGCATGGATCCTGATCAGACTGCGTGGATGTGCAGGCTGGTCTGGATCTATGCTGGTCGCAAACCCATTATGTTGGTTTTGTCATGATGCGGCTCAATTGTTTTTAGAGAACAGTCAGAATAAAAATCTTTAAGAAATTAAGAGTCCAAAATGGACAATTTAGTGAACTGTTTTCAAAAGCTTAAGGCCACAACCAAAGGTATAATCTGCTAAGATGAATTGATAGATCCCTACTCTGTCGTTTTATTTCAGTAACCATAGATTAAACCACAAATATTTATATGCGCTCTTTTGTTAACAAATATGCTATGGTGAAAATCTTATTGTATCTACTAATCTGATAATTAGAATTAGACAGGTCAAGGATCTATGCATAAAAACCATTTGCAGAGAATTTTAACCCTCTCCACCCTAAATATATTAAATGCACTTGTCCATCTTTCAATAAACAATGTACGCAAAACCATTTATCATTGTTTAGCAATAAGGGATAAATTCAAAATATTCTAACTAAATAGTGAACAGTGCAGATCATGATCAGATAGCATATAGTCAAGCTTATCTTGGTCTGTACTGGTGGTACAGGTAATATCAGATGCCATCATAAACGGATTTAACTCAATACAGGATTGGAGCAGTACCTCTAGACGCTTGCAGAAATCATGAACACAAAATAGACAAATATCGTTTTTTTCGCCGATTTTTACATTTTTCATTCATTATCATATCAAAATGGGTGTGAAAAGATGAATTAGACCTATTAAAGTTCATTCCGTTGCGTAAAAAGACAAGATTTTAGCATTTTATCATTCAAGCGCCTTGTCCGGTATATACCGGAATACCGCATTTAGTGTGGTGCTCCAATCCTTTTTTTAGTCTCACTCATCATAAACTTTATAAATGCCTGTCTCATATACACTATTTATTTAACCTTTAACCCTTGAACTGTTAGGATTTGAAGTTCAAAATATCCTTTGTCAACAGTATATGAAAACCTTGAGGCTGGCTGCACATCCAAGCTGTTACTTTGACAGACTAGTTTCAAATAAAATGATAATGATTCGAAAAATGGAAGCTGGACAAGTCCATTTAAGAAATTCAACAAGATAATTGGGTAAACAAATACAGTAGTAACAACTGGAAGTTCAATATGTATCCATCAAAACCATACATTAAGCACTCCCATATATATATGACCCAATTATATATATGATTACTTATACATGTTAATTGATTGTACTTATATACATTGTACATGTATACAACAAGTTCATGTATAATACAAAGAAAATACTGCCTCCAATCATACATCCCTAAGCCAGAAAGGTATACCTGCAGATACTAATGTATGGAGAAGCAAGTCTGTCAATAACACAGACTGCTTGACTATTCTCAATGCTCCATATAAAACAAGAGCCAAGATAATGTTTGAAAAGGGCCAGACATTCTGTCAAAATTTATTATAGAGTTACGGTCCATGGACAGTGACCTGCTATAAAGCTCTCAAATATGAGTGTGAAGTCTCAAATAGTTTTGGAGATACCAACGTTCATGCAAAAAACTTAAGCAAAGTGTGACGGCTCAGTGAGCACGGCGTCTGGGTGAGTATAATAGCTTTCGCCATTCTTCAAATACTCAAGCTAAAGACCAATTTGATGAAGCTGCAAATTAAGCAAAAAAGGGTGTGGCTTGCTCCTGCAGGTGTTACTCAAAGCAATGATCAGTGTTTTGGGTGTGGTTTAAGCAATGATCAGTCTTTTGGGTGTGGTTTAAGCAATGATCTGTGTTTTGGGTGTGGTTTAAGCAATGATCTGTGTTTTGGGTGTGGTTTAAGCAATGATCAGTGTTTTGGGCATGGTTTAATAAAGGGGGGTAATGCTTATCATAACTGTATATGCTAATGTGGCAATAACAACTGGCCTTTGCCACTAATACAGAGTTGAGTCAGCATGACCGTCCATGTAGTTCAGCCAGTCTTTATACATTAGAATGCTAAAGTTGCACATATTTAGAATAACGTAACAATAACAAATGACAGCTTCAAATTAAAAGCAAGGCAAGTTTGTTAATCAAATTTAGGCGTGGAAAGGTCAAACCCATTCAAGGAAAACATATCATCTAGCAACTTCAATAACACATCTAATTACACGAACCACTTTTACTTTACTCTCAATGTACTTGTAACTCGCTGCTCAATTCTAAAACTGGGATATTGCTGTCATTTTATTGTAAATGATTCAACAACAGAACAAGTCTTTCTAAACAAATATTGCTTTTTTATGTAAACAGACTTTTGTCTCCTACACCCCCCCCCCCCCCCCCCCCCCCCCCCCCCCCCCCCCCCCCCCCCCCCCCCCCAAATTCCCAACTTTTTTGTTAAATTGCCTCTTGCCTGTTCCAGAAGGGCAATTCACTTGTAAATGATCCTCACAAGGGACTTAAGACAAGAGACAGACGTATTAAGTGGCAGGTGGTTTGAAGTCAAAGATACCCCTTCAGGATCAGTGCTCTAGTGGAACAGGCAAGTCATTATATTGCTGTCAACAAAGAATATGTATCTTATGCTAGGAATATCTTTCAACCATTGTGTATATAATTCTAGCTCTACCGGGAGTAAAATGAGGTCAGATTTATGGAAAACAGCCCCTTAATATTTGCACTTTAATTATTTACAATTAGAAAAAAATGTTTTTTCTTGTCAGCATTTACAAGTACATTCAGTTTTGGTAACCAAAAAAACAACAACAATGTTTTATGACACATAACTTTCTAATAATTAAAGGATGATTGTTTATCAAAAAGTCAGCAGTTCAATCCACAAGGTAATAAGAAGAAGTATGAGATAAAACTTCAAACTATAATTCTTTTGTGCCAGAGTTGTGTCCCTTGGCATTTTTGGCATGGACAATGTTGAAAAATAATATCTTGTGGTCGAAAAGCAATAGTGAAAATAATAATTCTAAACTGTTATACTGAAGAGGTGGTAATTGTAAAAATATATGCACTAGAGATTTATGTTTATCAAGCTAAAAAGGGAGATTATTCAGATATATGCATGAAATTTAACATTATATTCCTAGTCATACTCGGGAGACAGAGAGAGAGAGAAAGAGAGAGAGAGAGCAATCTAGCTAGCTAATAAATGGGCAGAGGTTCTATTTCAGGTGCCAGCTTGTGACTGAAATAATGCGCAAAGGAGTACCCGAGATCTTGTCTCCCAACAGTAAAGCTGGAAGTTGCCATACAACCTTAAAAGTGTCTGTGTGGCTTTATACCCAATGCATTAAACCCAATTGACCAAATAACTTAATGACCTTTTCCTTCATACACATACACAAGGGGGAATTGGACAACTTTGGTAATATTAGACAAAACGCACCTTTGATACTTCTTATTTTCTTTTTCTAAAATTAATATTTTTTCCGTCACCAGAGGCACGCACAGTATGATTTTTTTTTAACTTGTTCAATAAATTTAGTAGGGATGGCAAAGAATACCAAAACTAATACTCGAGTACTCGGTCATTTTTCTGATCGAGTACATTTGTACTCGGTTACTCGGATGATTTCCAAAGATCTTCAAAATTCTATCACACAATATCAACACTGTCTGCATGCTACTTTCATTTTCTATTTATATTCAAAGCATTTAGAAATAAAGTGAGTTCACAGTATGAAATAACAAATGAAAGTTTCCTTTAACCAAATGATATATAATAAAACAAGAAAACATTGAAAAAGTTAAAGTATCTCTGTCTGATAGTTAGGGAACACTGGGTTATGTAATAAATATCGAATCAAGATGGCATTTTCAAACTACATAAACAGCAAGAGCACTGCATGCAATGTGAATGCTCCTCTGTTAAAAAGGGGCATAACTCATAAAAATATTGCTGTCAGCATTTTGCCCCTTGTTTAACAACTGAACCTTGTCAAAATAAGCAAGAATTCCAAGTTACATTTTGATAACTTTTTCAATGTTTGAAAAATAGATTACAGTTTTTACACAATAACATCAATAATAATGACGCAGCATTCAAAATAGCTCGACTTTTTCTTCAAAACATACTAGCTTATAACAATTAAAATCATGGCCTGGAGGAAAATGGCTTAAAGTTTATTAAACTCTCAGAGATTTCAGGACTTCAATAATGAAACATTAGCCCAAGTTAAAGAAATGATATTAGGGAGCTGTTTTCTATAAATCTACTTCATTTCCTGACCTGGCCTACACAAGAATGGGAACAAAATGCAAACCTCAGCTCTAGAATACAGTGCAAGTGAAAATTTTAGGTCTTTATACTGAAAAGAAAGACAAAACAAAAAAGCTCACAATATATAACAGATTGGCCAATTTTTGAAACTCAAATTTAAGTTTACCAACTGAAATATTTAAAACAATATTAGCAAAATCAAAGGAATAAACACATTTGTAATAAAGTCAGTGCCTTCCTTCATTCAAAGCTTTTTTTAATATAAGGCTACAATTAGTTAACATAGCTTAGATTACAAATGTTGGCCAGTGACCTAAAACGGGATGTTCAAGTTTTAAATCACACGGCCACTTGAAAGGCCATATGGGCAACTTTCCAGGTTTTTATGGACAGGAAGTCATCAGGTGTCTCTTTGTGCATAAATTCAGGTACAAGCCGGCATAGAAGGTGTGACATTCCCGATGTTAAACATTTAATGAGAGAAAACTTTGCACCCAAAACTCATCAGACTTATACCTCACATTATTGCTTATGGAACTTAAACAATGGAAATTGGTGCTCCCCCCTACAACATTCTTCTGCCATTACTTAAAAAAAAAAAAAGTTTTCCTGAATATGTGACATTTGGATACGTGACTTTGAACACTGATGTATACTTATCACATTTCATACTAATCACGGAATACAGTATTAACAGATCTCAACTATTTCACGTTTTCCTTAAATGACTTTTTCTTTCATAATCATCTTTTGATGACCTAGTGAACGTTACCAAGATCATTTTATAGCTTCCGGTGTGACAACCTGTTAGCTGCTCACATCATTTCCTGCTTATTTACCTGGTTTATAACTCTCCTGTGGTGCTCACATATCAAGTACATGTATAATCTCACGTACACACATGACATTGGCAGTTTTCTTTTAAATAGGTCAATAGTTTAAACATTTGTACCTTTAACTATAAAGCCAACAGGTAGCGACAGATTCTACCAATGTAACCAGTGCAGACCAAGATCAACCAGCACATATCTGTGCCATCTTATCATGGTTTGCACTGTTTACTATTCAGTTGGTTTATATTTGAAATTTTCCTTTGAAAGATGGACAAGTCCATTAAACATTTCATGGAGATAAAGGCTCAGTCCTCAAGGTGTGTTAAGGTTGAATTATATGATAAATTTAACATATGATATTGTTAAGTAATATAATTTCAATCTTAGAGCGACTTAACAGCCCAGGGAGTGTTAATTTAGTCTGAACTGATGCAAATCCACTGACATTATGTTGACCATGTTGAAAATTTCAAATAAAATTCTTTTCAAACATAGACATTTTATTTTTACATGGCAAATGAATTACCTCTTGTCAATTTTGAGATATAAGACTAACGTTTTCTCAGTTTCTGAAAGTTGATGATGAATGTTCGTCATAACTGATATATTTCGTGAGTGAAGAATTTGCACAATTAATGACATGAATTGGAGCATGTACATTATACTTATATAAAATCTATTACTAATACTTTTTATCACATAGGAAAGTTGGAAATTAAGGCAAGACATATGGGTAAAGCACCTACAAACTGCTCTTTGGTCAATAAGTACAGTACAAAATATGTACGAAAATGTAGATTTATGTTTAGAAACAATGATCTTGTCATTGACAACTCCAATGCCAACACAAGTTTGAGGACCACTTAGTATATTTCTTCTAAACATGCCAGACATAAGCCTATAGATAAAATGTAAAAAATCTTTTTCTAGCACCTTGACCAAAATAACTTCAAATTCCATACAATTCCAAATTCTGTTTTAAGCACATACCATGTAAATAGAACTATAAATCTTACACGTCTGTTCTTTCATTACAGATAAATTTTGCTTAAATTTTTTTAATGTTCATAGTTAATTACAGGGATAACAATAGCATTGTTTTTAACCAAACTTTTACAAGTAGCTAATAGTTTTAATCCTAATCAGAGAACAGGTTTTCCCAGGCTAGCCTGACTCTATACTGGTGATATATGTATGATATTTCTAAGGTTGTCCTCGCCAAATATGTAATAAAGGTCTAGTATTATATTCTCTGGCCAACCTGAATCAGTTTTGTACAAATAAAACCTCATACAAGCTTTGCTTAAAACTAGTGGTATATCTTTATTATTGTATGTTAGTTTCACTGAATACTTGTAGGACATGTTCCATATTACATTCTCAGGTTAGCCTGGCTGAATACTTTAACTGACAGGCAAGACTGTTTCAATACTTATTGGACAGGTGCCATATTGTATTCTCAAGTTAGCCTGGCTAAATACTTTATTCTCTTTAAATTGTATTTCCAGGCTAGCCTAGGAAAATACAAAATTACTTACCAGAATAATGACAACAAAGCCAATTAGCAGGAACACAAGAACCATAGAGTTGATAATTGAAAGCCAATGAATCTAAAAAAAGAATACAAAAGTAAGCATCTCTTTGTTTCACTAATTTTCTTTAAAATGAGCTTTTTTCCTCCATTAAAATGAACATTTTTTCCTCCATCTTAAAGAACATCTTAAAGAAGATCTTAATATTGAAAGTATGCAAAGTTTAAGATAATCATAGAACCCAAAGAGGTGAGATGTTTTTGTTTGTTTGTTTGGGTTTTACGTCACACTGACACAGTATAGGTCAATTGGCAATGTTCCAGCTTTACTGGTGGAGGAAGACCTCAGGTGCCCTTCATGCATTATTCAGGCACGAACGGGCACCTGAGTAGAACCACCGACGTTCCGTAAGCTAGCTGAATAGGCGGTGAGACATGAAGCGATTCAAAATAATTTAAGCTCTCAAACAAGTTGATCCAAACTCTTCATGTACATGTTAAGCTATGCTTAGTAACTATTTATAAATTTGGACCTATGTGAAACCATCACACAGCTATCTTACATGAAAGGACACAGAGTCTCTGGCAGCTGTTGAACCAACAGTAGTTAAAAGGAAGGCGATTCAAAAATAATTAAAGCACTCAAGCAAATGGACCTTTTCAGTGTTTACAGTTTTATGCAAATTAGTTGACTGGTTATCTAATGGACCTTTTGAGTGATTACAGTTTTATGCAAATAAGCTGACTTGTTATCCAGTCTGGTTACTGGTTTACATTTTAAGGCTAAAACATAAAAGAAAAGAAACTAAAGTTAAGAGCTTGATCAGTTATCTTTTCACAACAAACGGCTTGATTAAATGAGTTTTTGTTTCTTTACATTTAGAATAATTTACCTCCAATGTTTTAGGGAAGAAACTGTTGTCCCTCATCCTCTTGGCCCTATCCTCATACTTCATACTGTAATGTAAACAATGAAAATTTAAACATAAACATATTTTGACATACAAATGGCAAAAGTTTTTACCGTTCCTTAACCTTTATCAGTAAAAATATTTTTACATACATGTGAACTTTTTTCGATGATCAAGTGGGAGATTTTTCTTTAAAAAGAGTAGAAAGTTCTGATATCAAAAAGTGGGAGATTGCATTAATTTGTGAAAATACCCCCTTATTTTAAGAAAATCTTTGAAAATATGGCTGCAGAAAGTGGGAGTCTTCCGCTTTAAGTGGGAGAGTTCAAATGTATGTTTTAATGGACTTGTCTATATTTCAATCTGACACAAAACCATTTATCATTTTTTGGGAAATAGCTCAGATGTGTCTTGGTCAACCTTGAACACATGGGTAGAAACAGTTGCCCCCCACCCCCTTAAAGGGTTAAAAGAGTTATAACTTCTATGCAATGGAGACCACTAAAGTATGTTTGAGTACTCTTTTTTTCTCAAACATGTTGGGTTAAATGCACTTGATCAGTATACGCTATTTGCGCATTTACAAAATTAAAAAAATGCCACCCACTTTGGCTTTAATTTAAATGAGATGATTGTAGAAAAAGTGGCGGTTTTGATAAGATAGCACAATAAACAATGAAAACAAATGATGAACAAAAATAAATAACTTGCACCTGATTGGCCATTGCAAACATTGAACATTCCTGTAAAAAGAACTTTCTACTTACTGGTTAAGTGCACTTGTCCCAACAAGTCATTTTATATTTTTCATTATATAACTCCTTATAAATGTTCAACATTAAAGCACATCTAAAGACTTAAGTTATTCTAGCCTCAGTAACATGAGATACAATTTGTGAACCCTGAATTCAGAAAATTATACCATTGGGCCATTCACCAACACATAACGACAGAAATGACCTTGCAGTGCTTTACTTTAAAGTTTAGTTTATACCTTGTAGGGTACCATTTCACACTGTAAGTGAATGCTACTTCAAGTGGTGCAGATACCTCATCAAGGCTCACGGGGGCTTGTTCCTTCGTCGAGACATTGGCATAGATGATCTGGTTCCCATTATATTCTACATTGAAATGTAAATGAGCCCACAGGTAGACTTTATGGGTGTGAGGCAGAAAACCACCCTCTTCCAGATGACCTATGAATCCTCTCACTGGAACATCATCTGAAAATAGGATTTTCTAAATGTAAAATGGATAGACAATTTAATTCTGCAAATAGTCACTTGATTGTTTTTGAAATGTAATACATATCAATAGTACTATCACTGCATATGATATATATTGCATACATGCCGAGGCCCATATGCAAGATCTGGAGACCGATGTGTAAACCTCATTAAATAAAGGCATTGCTAACTATACAGCTTACATTCCTAAAACATGAACCACCAAATGCAAGGGCCACACTTGACTTTTTCTTATTACCAAATGCAAAAAAATTGAGAAGTTTTCCTTGGTGAAGGTCTTTCAAGGGTCAGAGTTACATTAGAACGTTTCAAGCATAAACCAAATACATAAAAGAACTAATGAAATTTTCAACTTTATAAACTATTCTTTAACACAGACAAAGTTGAAAAAAATTTCATTAAGTATAAAAAGAAGACTTTAAAGGTAATTAATTCTAAAGCCTTAAAGCATAGTAACTTCATAAAGATGTTGCCAAACATATCATAGCATCCAAATATCAATCAAATAGAATGGATTTGATTCATATCTGGACAAAACACAAATCTTTGGACAAAACTTTCATGTAAAGTTACTAAAATTTGACCTTGACTTTCTTGCATTGTCTTTCACCTTAAAGGACAATATGAAAATTTATTATTAAAATTCTGCAGAACTCTGTAGTTTACACAGATTCAAATTGATATTTGGATGCTATGACATGTTTGGCAACATCTTTATGAAGTTACTATGCTTTAAGGCTTTAGAATTAATTACCTCCAATAATTTGACTTAAAAGGTGAAGGTCATTTGATGGAAAAAGTCATACCTGTAAGCTAGACTTATCATATACCCATTAGTACTCTTCAGTTGCCTCATGGTCTGATGAGGATAATATTACTACAGGGAAAGTGTTTCAAATTAGGCTACTATATAATAGAGAAAGAACATCAAATCACTTGGCTATCCGATTTCTAGACTACTTGGGGGATATGTCCTTTAATCATTAAGATGCCGGAATTCATGCTTCTAATAAAACTTATGCAAAAGTAGACAAACAAACATGATTACTTGCCCCTGCCCCCCTTCATTTTTTTTCATCCTCTTAATTTCAGCAGGAAGTAGTGTATCTTGCTCGTAGAGATTTTCACCACATTTTGTTTCCTCCAATTTCTCACGGCAATTGAATTGTTTTAATACATTAAAGAACGTTGACCAAAATTAGGAAGAACATGAAGAATTATTTTAGTAATTTTATAACTTAATCCTTTTACATCCTAACTAATTACAACATTAAATTATAAATGCTGAATTTTCATCACATTTCACCGGAATCTAGAGGCGGACATATAATTGAAGCTCTGAAAACGTCCACACCTTTACAAAGCAAGCAATTTATTTAATGAAATTCAGTTTCAAAATCAAGCCAATGTTTTCTTAATGGTCTCACATCATGCAGTAAAAAATGTTGACAGTAATCTTTTGGCAATTCAAAGTTTTCGTTTCATATGGCCTGCCCTTTTTCCTCTTATCAAATATTGTCAAAATTCTATGATTTTGAAACAGCAGATAATCAGATCAACTCTCAATATGACAAACTCTGTTGTCTTTGTTTTTTGTATGTTTTTAATGTTAAAAAAAGTGTTGAAATTCAGAAAAAAGTGACAGCAAAAGAAAAACATTAAGAACATTTTTCAAAACAAGAAAATGCAATTAAGAAATCAAATAATTGTTTAATTGCACTATTCAAAGTGCCTGATGGTAAATTATTTACCTAAAATTGTGGCAACTTGAACAAGGTGACCGAAATTAGAAACCAACATAACAAGAGGGCCATGATGGCCCTAAGGTCACTCACCTGTATATAGCGGGCCAGTTTAAACCCCAGGGCTTTTATTTGAACAAACTTGGAAGACACCCATTAGAAGATGTTTCATGATTTTAAGTTTTTACTTCACACATATAATGAAAAACAATGACCTAAAACTAAACTCTAGCTATTTGGTTTTTTTTCAAAGAAGATTTTTAAGTTTTTGCTATACACATATAAGGAAAATCAATGACCCCCGGGGCGGGCCAATTTTAACCTCAGGGCTTTTATTTGAACAAACTTTGTAGACACTCACTAGAAGATGTTTCATGCGAAATATCTAAACTCTAGAATTTGGGTTTTTTCAAAAAAGATTTTTTAAGTTTTTGCTATACACATAAAAGGAAAATCAATGACCCCCGGGGTGGGGCCAATTTTGACCCCAGGGCTTTTATTTGAACAAACTTGGTAGACACTCACTAGAAGATGTTTCATGCTAAATATCTTAGCTCTTTGAGCTCTTTTAAAGAAATTTTTAAAGTTTTTACTATTTGCATAAAGGGAAAATCAATGACCCCCTGTGACGGGCCAATTTTGACCCCAGGGCTTTTATTTGAACAAACTTAGAAGATGTTTCATGCTAAATATCTAAGCTATAGCTCTTTGGGTTCTTTTAAAGAAGTTTTTTTAAGTTTTTACTATATGCATAAAGGGAAAATCAATGACCCCCTGGGGCAGGGCCAATTTTGACCCCAGGGCTTTTATTTGAACAAACTTGGTAGACACTTTATGTTTCATGCTAAATATCTTAGCTGAAGCTCTTTGGGTTCTTTAAAAGAAGATTTTTTAAGTTTTTACTATATCATATAGTAAAAACTTAAAAAATCTTCTTTTAAAGAACCCAAAGAGCTTCAGCTAAGATATTTAGCATGAAACATTTTCTAGTGAGTGTCTACCAAGTTTGTTCAAATAAAAGCCCTGGGGTCAAAATTGGCCCTGCCCCAGGGGGTCATTGATTTTCCCTTTATGCATATAGTAAAAACTTAAAAAAACTTCTTTAAAAGAACCCAAAGAGCTATAGCTTAGATATTTAGCATGAAACATCTTCTAAGTTTGTTCAAATAATGCATATTATACAGGCTTTCAAGCGGGCCCTACTTTTCCTTCTTTTCCTACTTTTCCCTACTTTTTTTGTTTGACCCCTACTTTTCCCTACTTTTTTTTTGAAATGCCCTACTATCCCTACTTTTTTTTAAAAAAAGCTTGAGGATAATTGATAAAAAAATCCAGTATAAGTAGTAGATTGATTTTGATATAATCTTTATCTCAAATTTAATAAGAATCAGATGCTAGTTTAATTGTAGAAAAAAGTTGATGGAAGTAGGTCATCAGTGGTACAAGAGGGGTTCCATGATGAGGATGATTGTAGCTGACATGGCAGAATCAGCATCTTTAGGTGAGTTTGCTTCTATAGAAATATTACTTAATGGTCAATTATTTTTTGTGTTTCATTTCAAAATTATAATATGTTTTTGTACACAGACTAGCTTCTCAATTGTTTCCCAATGATACTTATGCTGAGGGACAATACTTGCCAACATCTTTGAGCATATATAGATTTTAGACAATGTTTGGCATATTGGCAAGTATTGAAGTTGCTCACTGTGATCATTTTGTCCTGAATTTTCATTGAATGAAAGATACTGGAAAAATGTAGGAAGTGTTTCTGAAAAATACATATGCTTTCATTAGATAGAATTTGATAGCTTTAATATGGTGGGGATTAAGAATTTTTATAACAGATAATTTAAGAATAACTGTGTGTTTAGGCTTTCAGTATGCCAATTATTAGTAATGTAATCATTAAAGTTGTGAGAGATTGTTGTTGCATCCAAAGTTTACTTAACAGGTTTTTTGCTCTCTATCTTTAAATATATAATATGGCATAAATACTCGTCTCTACCTTGGGAATTATCTGAGACCTACTTACATTTCTCGCAAGTGTCATTAAGTTTCTTTTTAAATTCCATTTTACTCTCAATCTATTATTTCAGGCCCATTAATTTATAAAAATTAACTTCACAATGCCACATGAACACACAAAATTTAACAATGCATGGTTAATGCAAAAAGATGAAAATGGACATGAACTCCATTCCTGGTGTAAAAGACTCTAACTCTGAATACAGTGGCTAATTAATACATTATGAACTGTAAACCCTTGCTTTGATTTGTCAGTTTTGCATGTACTAACTTTGCATACTAACTGCTTGTGTATATATCTTAAATTTTACTTTTGATTGTTACAAGTATCTATTTTGCATGCCTAGGTAAACTCCATGCACAACTAGGATGCTAGTAAATTTTTGCTTCTTTACATTTACTCCTTTTCATTTTCTAGTGTGTTATAATGCTAGTTAAAAAATCATGTTTTAACACCTATCCTTGTTCTAGTCTGTGTTTCATATATTATGCCATCTAAAACTATGTTTTTGCACATAACATTTTTCTTGTTTGTATTTTGTAACAACCATGCTATCTTAAACAAGGTTTTACCACATTTCCTGTTTCTAGTCTGTGTACAAAAACATGCTTACTTAATGTTTAATGTTTCTAAATAGTAATAGTCTGTGTTCTGACATATTCATTGTTTATAGTTTTCTTTTATTATTTGGAATTGGATCTAATATAAAAAATACCAATTCCAGGTTGATGACCAGATTCATCCTGTTGTGGAATCCCTATTGAAACACTGGTGACTGGTTTCCTAAATGAAGAAAATGCCATGGATTTTAGTTGATAAGGGTCTGTATTTGTTTTTGCATCAACTTTGGAAAAATGGTGAGTAGAGTCCTACTTTCCCTACTTTTAGGCTCTGAAGATCCCTACTTTTCCCTACTTTTTTACAAAAAATTTCCTACTTTTATCCCTACTTTTTTATTATTGGCCACTTGAATAATATGCATAAAGGGAAAATCAATGACCCCCTGGGGCGGGGCCAATTTTGACCCCAGGGCTTTTATTTGAACAAACTTGGTAGACACTCACTAGAAAATGTTTCATGCTAAATATCTTAGCTGTAGCTCTTTGGGTTCTTTAAAAGAAGATTTTTTAAGTTTTTACTATATATGCATATATGGAAAATCAATGACCCCCCTGGGGCAGGGCCAATTTTGACCCCAGGGCTTTTATTTGAAACAAACTTGGTAGACACTTACTAGAAGATGTTTCATGTCAAATATCTAAGCTCTAGCTCTTTGGGTTTTTTAAAAGAAGATATTTAAAGTTTTTTCTTTCGGTTGCCATGGCAACCAGAGTTCTGCATGGAATTAAATTCTTTGAACAATTTTTAAAGGTGACCACCAAAGGAACATTCCTGTGAAGTTTGGATGAAATTGGCTTAGTGGTTTATGAGGAGATGTCATTTAAAAGAAAAAGTTTACGGACGGATGACGGACGGATGCCGGACGAAAAGCGATCACAAAAGCTGACCCTGTCACTTAGTGACAGGTGAGCTTAAAAGTACATTTCTTCTTTGGCTAGTAAAAATTCCATATTAACTAGTGAAGACTGCTTTATTACCAGTCAAACTTGCATGTAAATTTTAAGGCTACTGGTAATCTCTATAAAATAGTACCTAATATCTAATATATCTGTTAACATGGGTAAAAGTTACATATCCACATTTACTCCTTAAAAACCAGAATTTTAACACATTTTGATCATAGTTTTATGTAGATATAAAAAAGGTGGCTTTTGGAAGTCCAAGTATCTGTACTGTAGCAATGGTCCTTAAAACTTTCAAACATGTATGAGACATAAAACAAGAGGTGGAGACAGAATGTGTGATGTAAGAACAAGAGGGCCATGATGGCCCTGAGGTCGCTCACCTGTATAAAGGCACCCCGAGCGGGGCCAGTTTAAACCCCCAGGGCTTTTATTTGAACAAACTTGGAAGACACCCATTAGAAGATGTTTCACAATGTTAAGTTTTTACTACACACATATAATGAAAAACAATGATCTACTCCCCACCCCCGGCCAATTTTAATCCAGGGACTTTTATTTGAACAAACTTGGTAGACACCAATAAGAAGATGTTTCATGCTAAACATCTAAGCTCTAGGTCATTGGGTTTTTTAAAAGAAGATTTTTTAAGTTTGTACTATACACATATAGTTAAAAACAATGACACCCCTAAGGCGGGGCCAGTTTTGACCCCAGGGCTTTTATTTGAACAAACTTTGTAGACACTCACTAGAAGATGTTTCATGCTTAATATCTAAACTCTAGCTATTTGGGTTTTTTCAAAGAAGATTTTTAAGTTTTTGCTATACACATATAAGGAAAATCAATGACCCCCGGGGCGGGCCAATTTTGACCCCAGGGCTTTTATTTTAACAAACTTTGTAGACAATCACTAGAAGATGTTTCATGCTTAATATCTAAACTCTAGCTATTTGGGTTTTTTCAAAGAAGAGTTTTTAAGTTTTTGCTATACACAAATAAGGAAAATCAATGACCCCCTGGGGCGGGGCCAATTTTGACCCTAGGGCTTTTATTTGAACAAACTTGGTAGACACTCATTAGAAGATGTTTCATGCTAAATATCTTAGCTCTAGCTCTTTAGGTTCTTTAAAAGAAGATTTTTTAAGTTTTTACTATATGCATATAGGGAAAATCAATGACCCCCTGGGGCGGGGCCAATTTTGACCCCAGGGCTTTGATTTGAACAAACTTGGTAGACACTCATTAGAAGATGTTTCATGCCAAATATCTAAGCTCTAGCTCTTAGGGTTTTTTAAAAGAATATTTTTTAAGTTTTTCCTATTGGTTGCCATGGCAACCAGAGTTTTTAATGGAATTTAAATTTTTGAACAACTTTGAAAGGGGTCCACCTAAGGATCATTTCTGTAAAGTTTGGTTGCAATTGGCCATGTGGTTTAGGAGGACATGTTGTTTGAAAAGTTTGACGCCATTTTTTGAAGGACGCATGACGCACGACGCACACCGCACGACGGACACAGAGTGATGACAAAAGCTCACCCTTGAGCACTTTGTGCTCAGGTGAGCTAATAAAAAGCAGAAACAAATAGGCCAGTTTATTCTCCAATGATAAGTGTAATATATATTTACATTTTGTTTGTTGGATTTACGTCATACCAACACAGTTTATATTTTTTAAGTTAGCATCATTAATCTTCTACTATTTTTACAGATCAACATGATTCATGATTCAAGATAAAATAAAATGCCTCTTTAATATTTTCATACAGAATTAACTGAGCATGAAAATCAATTTAAATTCACTGCAAATAATATTCATAGAGTAATGTTGATTTTAATTGGTTGATTACCTGCAGTCTTTCATTGATGTGCATGAAAAGATGCTTGCACATAACTGGTAAAAGTAACATTATGCCCATCCAAGGGTATATATTGAATGAACAGGTGAAAGGCAATATTTGGTTTACATTTTGCCATAAATTCCCATAATTTCCTTTCATTTTATGGGTTTTTTTCCGCATGAATGATAAATAACTAATATTTCTCATGTAAATGTTTGTAAATATTATCAGAATGAACTTATAAAAAGAGTGGGGTATAGTCTTTTAATATATTGTCAAGGCAGATTCATATATTATTCTAAAAAAAATTCAGTAACAATTGTTGGTCAATCACTATTGTAACAGTCAACCTTTTATAACATATCCACTTGACTATGAAAAAATAAGCATAACGTCATAATGTGTTGGTGTTATTCAAAATATTAGCTTTTGATATGGTTAGAGTATACCATTTTAAAATAGTTCAATGAAAATGCAACTACAGTACAATCACTGCAAATCAATATGGAAAGCTGTGGTTGCCTTGAAATTATTTCTGCTCATTTAATTTATTTGTTGTGGGTACTATATTAGAGTACTATCTCTGCTCTAAGCCATGTGGTTCTAGAGATGAAGATTTTTTATGTTTCTTCCTGTCATATTTGTATTCCTTTTGGTTGCCACAGCAAACAGATTTCTGAATGGAATCATAATTATTCTTAAAGCCAATTATCCAAGGAATAATAAAATAGGACTTGTGGTTTTTAAGAAAAAGATTTTATAAGTTCACTATATAACAGACACAAATGACTATATTATATAACAGAAACAAATGCACACAAACACACGCACACACAAACACAGGTAAATTGCAATATGCCACCACACTGCAGATGTTATGGTGGCATAAAAACTTTTGGCAATTTCCATTTTTAGTCGCATTTTGTGAGTTTACCAGTGTTAAATATCACCTACCAATTACAAACTCAAAGTAATAGAGATCTTCTATTGCATCTCTCAGTAACTGTAAATCTGCCTCTGTAAACTTTACTTTACACAATTCCTTCTTCTCAACATCCTCTGAAAAAATAAAAGTCATGAAAAATTATATAAAATGCGATGTTTTGTTAAAAATTGCGAAAAAATGTACGAATTAAATTTTGCAGTGATTAAATGAATACAAAGAATCACTGTCTAGGATGGCATCTTCAACATTTAAGCACCATAACAGTGAAGAAGCCCTTATTTTCAAAGATTTAGAATTTGTTATTCAATATTTTCATTTTGTAACTTCCAATTGGGAATTTTTACCTGTGAATTGGGATAATTTGCTCACTTTTTTTTTCCAGAATGTGCAAAATGACTTATATGAAAAATGAATGTTTTCAAACAAATCAGACAAAGAATCACACTAAATATTGATCTGAGTACATTCATTTTTCATCTTTTTCTTCTTCTTCAACTTTTATGTTTTAGGTATTTGATCTCACTGGAGCTCCTTTAATGCAGATAAACTAGAAAGCCTAGCAAGGAGTTTTAGCTGCAACTGAAGGCCAAAATACTGTATGAGCACTTATTAAGAAGTACATCTCATCACCTTTAAGTGCAGTAACAGGTTAATTCCTAATGAAATTTAATACGATTTAACCTATTTTTGCACTAATGTGACGGTATACTCTTCTATTTCAGACAGATTGCTATTTTTATTCTTCCAATAAAGTACCTGGTTATTTTAAATTTTTTTTTTGATTTTTTTGAAGTACCAGCACTAAACCACTGCCACAAAACACAGGGTACCAATACTTTACTTCTGGCAATAAACCTCTCAGGGTACCTGCACTTAACTGGTGTCTGCATCAGTGCTTTCACTAGTGAATAAGTGTGTATGAAATAGAGGGAACCAGTATCTATTGTGTCAAAAAACTACAGGGTACCAGTTCTTTTACGGTCACGGGTGTCAAAAATAATAATGTCAAACCCGGGTACCATCCATAAATCACTGGGTACCATCATTTCATTATTTTTGAATAATAATACTGAGCTCTAAAGTCTGACAGCCATGCCATTTCCCGTAAAAAACCAACAAACAAACCCTCTTTATTTCTTAAAACATTTCCAATCTTGACATTAAATATTTATTAAATACTAATTAATTAAGCAGCTCATGATTACAGTAACAAAACAGGGATCACTTTCATAAAACAGGGATCAAAGATTCTCCAAAGACAAAGTCATATTTAAAATCAGCTTTACACAATAACAATTTCCCGTAATAATTTCTACACTCAGGTAATTCAGTGTCACATATCAGCTTAGAGAACAGGTAACAATAATAAAATATTTCGTGGAGAATCGTGACCAAGATTCCATGAGAACTAATGCCGAATTGGATATTTCACTATTTAGAATAATACTGATGGACAAGCTTATTAGTCATATAAATGTTTAATATTCTAATGTGACAGTCATATCTGTGAAAGTATTATAGCCCGTGTAAATCACCTTAAAATTGTTCACCTGTTGTCATAAGTTAACAACATCAATAATACACAAAAACCTGTCTGACTGTTCAATAATGAACCTTCAGTATGCCTGAATTTGTGTCATGGAAATTTCTCTGCCAAGTTTAAGGGATTTCAATATTGAGCTAACCCCATCCACAATATAGAGTTAGGTCACACTTCATGGAAGTGCCGGCTGGTTGGTTCTATTCTAAAACTGATGGCAAAGACTATCGGTAATTTCTTTTTCAGGGGAGAGCCAATCGCTAATGTTGTAAGAACTTGGGCCCAAGCCTTTTGTTATTTCAAAATCAAATTGTTTCTCTGTATATTTACATGTATATATTAGCAATAAAATATGATTAAACGATCTCTTTTGGTTCCACTTTTTTAAAAACCATTATACGATTAAAATTATTCAGATAACATAAAATGCGAAACATCATATTCAATGTTTTTAAATGTTTAATTATGGGATCAAGTTACAAGGGCATTGATCATGTAAATTTTTCAACCCATAACCTGCTGGATCCAAATATGACCAGTCTTTGCCTCCAGTATAGAGCCAAGCCAGCCTTCACTTCTGTGCAATCTTACCAGGCTGTATACTGCTGATTGACTTTAACTTAAATTCTTATCTTTCTAAAAATGGGAGCTAGACAAATCTAATCAAGAAATTCAGCAGGGTTACAAGTAATAAAATCCAGCCAAACAACTGATTCAAGAAGACTGAATTCTCCATGTGAAATATAATACATATACTTTTTAAGAGAGAGACCCCAAAAATATTCCTGTATTAAAGCTACAACTACTCTATACACACTGACCAATTCTCATATGTGGCCTTATATCAATCACACTAAACCCTTTACCTGAATACAACGGAGAAAGACAAAAAACTTCAATCTATCATCTGCCAATTTGCATTTAAATCTTCGGAGAGTGAGAGATTCAGAAGCCCGTCACTATCACGTAAGCTTCTTAACTTGATCACTTCGTAAATCCTATTTTCACGTTTTATTATTCTTTTCTTTTCAAAAACAATCTGCTTCACTCAGATGATTGCTTATGATTTTTCAAGCTCTCCTGCCACCTGATGAGATTAAGAACTAATCAGAAAAGTTGTAACAAAATTCGGGATTACGGGTCGTTAATACCGTCAAATAGACAGTGATAGGTATAATCCGTGCGAATTTTAATCATCGCATTGACAAAGCCCTTATTAAGCCCGCATTCATCTTTTATTGGAGATTAGGAATCAGGTTATTTTTCGAGTACGTGGTGGTAGAAGGATGAGACTTGCGATAATGTAAGGCTTCATTAGGCGAGTGAAAGAGAGCTTAAAGTCGTTTTTGTACCATAAATTCTTACGAGAAAATAAGAGGTTTATTACTTATTGATGTCCTTTAAGCAGCCATGTTTTAATATTTCCTGGCACACAATCATGTTGCCGATTAGTCTCAAAAGTGAAACTTGCACGAATAAGAATCAAAAGTAACGGGTCAATTTCAGATTCAATCTAAAAATAGGCTTCTCTTTGCAACAAATGAAGACTTTGAAGAGAAAATTTGTCTGTCTAATCATTTTTGTTTAACAGCAACAATAACAGATGTTAGTTAAAGGTTGAACAAAGGGGGCAATTACATTTGTAAGGCCTATGGGAAAAGAACATTCATATAAAATATTTGACATAACCATAACCAAAAAAGTTTCCATCATGTACATAAAATTCAAGCTATATTTTGTACAAAGTTTGGGGCTATTTCTTTTTATAGTTTACTGAGCTGACATCACCAAAAGTGAATAACTAGAAAAAATTCTGAGGCATGTTTCCAGGTTTTTGTTGTTGTGAAAATAAATACTCTGCAAAATTGAGTCGCATTCCCACCTGCTTGAAATACATGTATATATATAGTCCCCCCCCCCACACTTTTGTTTTTCTATTATTTTTTTTCTTATTAATGTAAAATCTTCATTTGGCTGAATAAGAGTTGAAAATAACAAGATGCAGTATGCAAGTGAAAGAGCACTCTTAGTCCCTCTAGCTTTTTTATAATTCCAACTATTACTGTAAAGTAAGATGAGAAGCAATTAAAACCCATAACCTGTTGGCTACAACCCATACAAACCAAGATGATGGGCTGCCTTGGCTATTCAGTCAGTACATTTTTTTAAATTTTTCCTTGAAATGATAAATGATCTTATGATACATGAATCATACGGACAAGTTAAGAATTGCTTCAGATAAAAATTTAGATGAAAATGGACAAGTTAGTCAAAATTAGATTTTATTGGCCCTGGGTCTTGTCCAGACTAAAAAATGGACTAGTGGATTTAACATACTCCACTGGTCAATGGTTAAAGCATACAACTGTTGAATACCATAACAGACCTGAAGTTTAAAGTCTCACTGAGGAGCCTATTGTTTTAGTTAATGAACAGAGGAACAAATTGGAAAATCAATTACATTCAGAAAAAGTTATTGTCCTTAATTCAGTCAAACTAATCTATATCAGCTAAAATTATTTCCAAAGACTTAGAAACATGACAAAAATTAAATTTGTTTTACTTACGTTTGAAGTTAATATCGTACAGGGACACAGCCATCCTATCACCGTCTAACACTTCACCCAGTGTTAAACTTTTATGCTCAATCTGAAATAAACACGGTACAAAAATAACATTTCAACTGCCATGGTAACAATAACTTAAGACATCAAAAGAAAAATATATATGAACCAGCAAATCATATAATATTTTGAATGTAATTTCTTGATTGTCAGTACAAGTCTATTCAAATGAAATGGCTTGCGAACAAAACTGTTACAGTAGATTGTTTTTGTTTGTAATGATTTGACTATATTTCTAAGTGAAATATCATGCTAAATATCAGAGACTTAATTTAAAGATAATTTCTTACTTAATTTAAATGTAGTTACAAAGGACTATAACAAATATGATTACAAGAAAAAATTGACTCCAGATCCAAATCATTTTTGTAGAGGTTTACCATGTAATCATGAATGATTCTAGCATTCAAATTCATTTTTCCTATATATGTCTATGTAAAGTAAGTGATCCCTAGTGTAGGGACAATTATGACTCTAGGGGTATGACTTTTAACTTTTGTATTATCTAAGTACTGGGCATTCTAGAGAGGGGAATGAATTAATGCCATCACAAATGCACAGTTTTATCTCTTTGTGCTTAGTTAAGCTAAAAATACATCTGCAAATGTTCATGATTATCATAACTTTTTTTTTAAATTCCATCAATCAAGTATTAAATATGTTTGGTGCAAAGAGAGCAAATGTGTTCTATCAAAACATTTCAGTGTGATAAAAAGTCTTCAAAAATGATTAGCTGCTCACTTGACATCAAAATTTATTTACATAACTTTGAAGTGAATAAATTTAAAGACTAAATTTTGACTACTTAATAGTAACTTATAGTTAGTTACAATCTAACAAAACAAGAGAAGATTTTTGTCAGTTAAATTTTATTTTGAATCTTTATATGAAAACTGATGAAATGACACCAATTTTAAGCCATACAATTTATTTGGATTACCATCATGGATTTAAGTACTTAAATTGTTAACTTATTCCATCAAATCATGGCTCACTGTCTAGATTTATTATCTCAGAAAACTGTGTTTAAAGAAAGAGTCAGAAACTTTTGAACCTCAAAGAAAAAAAGTTTGTTGTGTTGATATAAATGCTTACTTACTTTCATGACAAATTTAAAAGAATACATTTAACTAGAATTTCCTTACGTCATAGAGACGTTCAAATGCACATTTGTTCATTTTACATGTATAAGCAAAAACATGTGTACTATAGGCCTACTTGTTACCCGTTGTTATAATTATTAAGTGACATGAAATTTAAAAAATACAAAATTATTTTGTGAAATGAGATTTAAAACATACATTTTTGTAAAATGAGATTTAAAATATACAATGTTAAAGTTTGATTTGATAAAAATTCAATTTTAAGTATCACTTCAGTTCTCTCTCTTTTTCAAAACTTCTACCTATTTTTCCTGAAGGGAGAAGTCACTTTTCCCTAATTTTTCAGTCCAAGGTAGTCCCTGAGAAGTTCAAAAAGGGTCATAATTCTGTAAAAATCCATGTTACATTATATGGGTTTTGGATAGGCAAGTGATATTATTTTTTGCTCTCAAATAAGTATGTGAAGTTTTAACACATTCCAAGGGCAAAGGATTAAAAATTTGCCAATATGATAAAAAAACAAAACAATAAAAAAACAAGCAAATTTGTTGAATTTATATCCCCCGCCGAGTACTGGTTATTATTAACACAACAACTGAAGACATAAGGCTTTATTTATATATTAATCATGGCATAAACAGTAATATTCTTTGAACTTGATAAATATTCAGGGCAATAACAGAGTCATAACTTTGTGTTAAATAGTAAAATCTGCAAATGCCAATGAGATGTATGCATACTACATAACTAATCAAGGGCCATAAATCTGAGTTATAAGTATCTGACTGGAACAAGGCGACTATATGCACATCTCCTCTTAGTATCCCATAAATTTTCATTGAATTCCAGCCAGTAGTAGCAGAGAAGTAGCGAGGAAACAAATATTTTTCTATATGGATACTACATAACTAATCAAGGGCCATAACTCTGAGTTAAAGGGTCGGACCGGAACAAGCCGACATATGCGCATCTCCTCTTGATATTGATGATTCCCATAAAGTTTCGTTGAATTACAGCCAGTAGTTGCAGAGAACTACTCCGGAAACGATTTTTACTCTATATGCATACTACATAACTAATCAAGGGCCATAACTCTGAGTTAAAGGGTCGGACCGGAACAAGCCGACGATATGCGCATCTCCTCTTGATATTGATGATTCCTATAAAGTTTCGTTGAATTCCAGCCAGTAGTTGCAGAGAACTAGTCCAACGCCAAAACTATATCCCCCTCCCGATTCCATCGGCGGGGGATAACAAACTCTGAAATCTTACTGAAATTTTAAAGGAACTCCACTGAGGTTTATATGGCTATAAATATAAAAAATTTATTTTTCAAATGGTTCAACGTGAGCACTTTTAACAGAATTATAAATAAATATAACTAAGAAATATACAAGAAATACATTGAAAATCGTATGTTTGTGATATTCTCAGTCCGATTTGAGTGAAAAGCGTTTAAACGCTTTTCAATTTTAAGTCATTTGTCACTATTATAATAATCATTCTGGAAAAACGGAGCGAGCTAATGATCTGAAATTGTGCACATAAGTTATTAGTATAGATCTTCATCAAATGGAGTAATAATCTCAAAAAAATATTTCCAGTCCTGTCATGTCAAAAAACCTCAGTGAAGTCCCTTTAATTAAATGTGCTGAAGTGCTGAATTTCTAACAAATTTACCTTTTCTGGCCTGCACACTGGAAGCTGATAGTAATGGTATGTTTCATGAGGATTGAAATATGGTCCAACTTTGTTAACATACATTTGTACCTGGAAAATGGAAAACAACAAAAAGCTTTCTTAATTAAGAAAGAAATACATGTATGTTTAAAAAATTTACATTATTAATATTTTAGGTGATGCCAAACTATCATGATGTTTGACCTTTATTCAGACTATTCATATTGTCCTGTGAATTATAAATACAAGGTGTGTAAAGGATATTTTGTCATCTGTTTCATTTAATCATTCTATAATTTAATGGTATAGCGTACAGTTAGCCAAATTAGATGGACAACCACAATAACAATGCAAAGTCTATCAATCATGGCCAGGTATTTAAACTGCTGGACAAGTAATCTAATGTCACAGGTTGAGAAAAATGTGCAGCCTGACAGGGACTCTAATCAGATACCCTTGGATTACCGTTCCTCTGCTCTACAGACTGAGCTATCCTTCTGTTTACACATTTTCTCCCCTAAATAGTGAAAAGTTCTGATCTGTGACAAATTCCCCTGCTATATTGAAATTTAGTCCAGAATTTCTCTGGGTTACAGCAAAATTATTATTAAACTCTAAGCAATATGCAGCCCCATGTTGGGCGCAAAATGTCACACTCACAGGGTGAGAAATATGTGCAGTTTTACCGGGACTTGTACAAGAGACCCTCAGAATACAGTACCCCTGCTCTACTGACTCTAGAGCTATCTGACAACTTACACACACAGACACCTGTGGTGTGGAGCTTCAAACACCTTAAAATCCATCTTTGCCGTATTCAAATGTGCGGGGCTTCCAATATGGAAACCAACATATTACCAAATGGCTCCAACCAGGCCTCTACAAAGCTACTAGCTTGATAACATTTGTGAGTGACAGTTTGGGTTGAGTGAAAAGTTTATCAAATTGTTTAATTGCCCAGGAGGGCAAATAAGATTATCCCGATCCAAATGACGATTCTCTAAAGATTTATAATTGAAGTTATTCGGTAAACAATCGAGAATGTTTTATAGTTTTAAAAGTTTAATACTTAGCCATAAGGCTGATTCCTTAGCCGATTCACGCAATTGTGTTGGAATTTGAATGAAATAAAAAAAACAGACTATGTCGAAGATTATATATTAAAAGTATTATAAACAAAATGTAATTAAATAAAGCCAACTATAGCAATAGCAATATTAAATTTGAGTCATGTGTTTTTTTTATTTCAACTGTTTTTGTCTGTCAAAATGCAGGGCAAGTACATTTTGTCATGGGCGAGTAAATTATTAGGGTCACTTGCCCTGACAATTGGCCATTATCATGGAGAATTATATGTACTGTGTCGATGGACAAAAGCCTTAAAGGATAATGTAAAAATACTATTCGGGGAAGTCTAAGAACAGGGCCGCAAAGCGGGCCCGGGCTTTGGCTTGCCTGGCTTTAGACTACATGTGTATATTTAAAAGAAAATCAAATAAAGAAGAATTAAAAAAAATATAGAATTCAATACCTATCAATAAAATTTTCAGTGTCAGTTCTAGTCAGGCGCAGCCATTTACATTGTAATTTAATGGTAATAGGCAAGGTATTCCGATAACGGAACAAAACTCAACTTTTCGGATAAATAATAATCGCGAGTGTTCCAAGTGAAAACGGAAGCAGTGCATGAAATACCGAATGACACCTTTAAAACAATAAAATAAAAGGAATTTTTAATGACTTCCCTGTTCATAGGCTTTGCCTAATTTCATATTAAACAGAATGAAATATGATAAGTTTATGTGCTTGGGTTCACAAATATACATTTTTTGTTTGAATTTTAAGGCGTTTGGAGAGTGCCACAACTCAAGTGTCTCCCCTAGTCAGAGACATAAATAATATCTATGTCTCTGCCCTAGTGAACAGTTCTGAACAAAACCCATTTCAAAACTCAAAGGGGCACGTTGTTGTTTCCTTGGGAAGTACAGTACTAGTTGGTTTCAGTAATGGACTCGAGATTGTGTCTGTTGATTTCTATACAAAAGCTTGCTTCCTACAAATGTGCAAAATCTGACAACAATACATATTCTGTAAGCTAAATACAGAATAATTAAACATGAAAAGTATCATTTTAAATTCAAAACCTTAAACAATATCTATTCAACCCATTACTTTTTCTGTCAAGCATACACAACAATGAATTTTGTTGCATCTGCAGCTTTGACAACATGTCAATTTTACCCCACCCACTACGATTCTAAGATAAATGCTAAGGTTACTTGAGATGGCATACTTAGAATTACTCGATTTTATTTGGAACTATAGATGAGCATAACTGGTTGATCTTAAGCATAATTACCTTTGCTTTTTCTTCATATTTTGCACAAGAAACAATTGACATTAATGCCAACGTAACAAAAATTTGCCTGACAGCCATTTTTGTTGTTGTGTATTGTCTCTAACGTAAAGTAAAATATGGAGCTTATTATCATAAATTGGAAATAAAAGTCAATATTTGATATAAATTATTACATAATTTTAGAAATGATATGGTTATTGATAATATATTCTAGAATATATCTTTTTATTTTTTTATTATTTATTTAGAGATTTGGGAAATCCAAAAGAGGATTTTGCGCTTCCGGTTTAGAATATTAATACGCCGTTGCATGTAAAAAAAATAATTATTTACGAATGAACAAATGATGAAGCTATTTTTTCGATAATTGTTTATTGTTTGATGATATTCATTATCGTGAACAGCAGAGAAATAAAATTGAAATTTTGTTAGAAATTGTTCTCAAGAAAGTAGTGCACGCGTATGATTCCTTATTAATATGTTGAAAGGTCCCTATTTCAAGATGAATGTTATATTTTAGCCATGTTGAGAGAAGCGTTGTATTCTGGTGAATCCCTGGACAAGGGAATAAAACTTGTTTCCATGAGTTAAGACTGAACACTTAAGTAGTGTTTCATAGGTACACATCATTCCGTAGTTGTCTTTACTTCGAGATATTCCAGCAAGACAGGCGGCAAAGTCCATCGCAGCAGCTTCAGCAGCAAATATTTTGTTTCAAACTCGAGCTTGGCCATGTGCAGTTCTAAAAATTGACAATAAGATGACAAAATGGACTTTCATTCCGCTGTAGAAACATTTGCAGAGGCATGGGTTGCAGCAAATTTTCATCCAGCTTCTGACAGACAGGTAATACAGGTGATAATTGGTCATTATTTAAAACTACTTGTGTAACTGTAACTGTGTAAGTATATGCACAAATGTCACTTGGAGCCTGGTCACACATACACTCGTGACCAGGTGGGCTTCAGCCCATATATAATAATAATGGCCAATCACAAGTGACATTAGCAGTGTAAGAAATTAGGATTTGAATCCACTAGGCTGGTCGGACTACCAGATTGGAATATTCACTAGCCCAAAAGACATTTCACAAGCACGATTCATTTGTTCAAAACAGTTGTTTATATTGCCTCTGAAAATACAGTAGCCTGGTCGGGCTTGTTACTGTGAAAAGATGGTAGCCTGAGGAGAAATTTAGTAGTCAGGGGCTATAGGACTACTGCTAATTTCGAACACTGCATTAGCCCCAGCCAGCAGTTGATAGTAGGGTCCAATACAACAGATAAGTTGGTTACACACTGAGAAAAGAAAAAGGGGAAATGGGCATTGCATGGTAAGGGTTGAGGTTATGCACCAGTCTAGTCCAACTAATTAATCTTTGTAGAATACATCAAGGTAATTTTTGGATAGACAATCATTATGTCTTTTGCCAAGGCTAACCATGATCTGCATTTTTATGCAAGTTTTGTGGAGTAACAGCAAACAATGTTAGGAAGAAACAAGTAACATTACCTGACAGGTATATGTTTTTAATAAATTCCCAATATTTCATTGGTCAATTAAGAACTGAAGACAAATAATTCCAATTTCTTTCTCATTGATCAGCTTTTTATTCTACTAACTGAGGCATGACATGCATGAATGCAAACACTACTCACTAAACTGCCTGTCATTTGCTTAAGCAGTTATTTGAATATATATCTTTAAATTGACTGAACTATTTGCCAGTCTCAAAAAATCAGAGAAGGCTAAATTGGTCATATTTATTTTATTAAAAGTTATCACTGTGACTGAATTGATTTATTCACAGTGACATCATAATATGTCCCACAAATGAATGGTAAACAAGTTTTAAATAAACCACAGAAATTCATTTGATTTAGAGAGCTACTATTGAATGATTTGATTGCTAATGGTATCAAAATATGATTTTTTAAAGATATTTTCTGATTTTAAAGGGACTCCACTGAGGTTTTTTTTGACATGATGGGACTGAAAATATTTTTCCAGATAAATGTACCGTTTGATGTAGGTTAAGACCACTAATCGTTGTGCAAAATTTCAAATCATTCGCACACTTTGTTTTTTCCAGAATAATTATTCAAATTGTAAAATAATGACCCAAAATGAAAAGCGTTTAAACGCTTTTCACTCAAATGGACCTAGAAAAGCATAAAAATACGATTTTCAATTTATTTCAAAGTATATTTCTTACCTATCTTGCAAATATTTCTGTTAAAAGTTCCCCAGCTCATTCATGTAAGAAATTCAAATGTTATGTTTTAGGCTTTTAAACCTTAGTGGAGTCCCTTTAACATTTTCCCTGTATAAAAATGATAAGTCAAAATTAGGCTTAATGGTTTGACAGTAAAAAAACCTAAAATCTCTTTGTGTTTAATTAAGGTAGCACTAGTCAATTTGTAAACATTGTCGTCCTACCCATAAACCATGGGTCAGCCTTGCCCCTTAATTGGTTAATTTGGCCTTAAACTTTCTTAAGGGGAAAAAAATTGGATGATGCAGTTTTATTTATTTTAGATATTTTGTCTAGCTTTTGTCATCATAATATAGAATATAAAGTAATGAAAATTCATTATAATTATTATAAATAAACAACAAAATTTCTTAACGTCCCTTAAAGTCTCTTTAATGTCTGTTAAGTTTATCCATCTTCCCTATATTATATAATTTGATATTTCTAGAACTCTTTTACATAATGTATCAGAGGCCTTTTCTCAATTGAAATCTTGTAGATTTCCCAAAAATCTTAAAAGTGACATTATACTCATTTTTCTGTTGAATGAGATATATATATATCTCAAAAGATTGATTATATTAATGGAGATTGACCAATAATTGATAATTAGAAGTGTTTAAGATAAAATATAAAAACTGCCTGCAATAGAAAAATGACTGTCCCACTCTTTTGATCAGCTGAGCATAATCCATACATTCTGAAAGATATTTATAGAATTTTTCATGTGCTACTGCTACATGGTTTATTTGAATATTCATTAAAAGCAGAATGCGAATATGGAAAAAAATACGATAAAATGTAAAACCTATTTTGACTTTTACCAGACAGTTCTGTTCTCTCAACATTGACTCTATGATGGGCATAATGTAGCTATAACTTACAAAGTATATATAGATATACTTAAACTCTTGATATCTGTTGGGTTTTAAGTCAAACAACCACTGTAGTAAAAGGTCATATGGTATCTTTTAAGTTTTAGTTGTGAAGGAAGCCTTCTAGTGCTTTATTGTGCAGTTTTTCAAGCGCAAACATGAGCATCAGAGTAGAACATGCATGATTCTACCACATTTCTATATGGTAGTTAGATAGCTTTCTCACAGGAATGAATCTAAAGTCACAGCAATGAGGGTGCTATTGATTATGACCCCTATAACTCTTGAATGTTAACAACACCAGGTCTTTCAATGATCAGTGTTAAATCTGGTCAAACAATAGGAATGGCCAGTCCAGTCTACAATTTTTGTATGGTAATAATTAATATTATATTATATAGATGGTTCCTGATTTTTACAATGTTTACCTCCCTTACTTAAAGTGGCAGTCAATTTGGGGGTCAGTATTCTATATAATATAATTGAAACAATATGAAAAATCAATATAATCACCTGATTTACGTAAATTGTCAAATTTATTTATACATAATTTATTGATATATGATGCAAAATATTATTATTGCACCAATATGTAAAATATTTTTATTAGTTTTCATGAAGATTATAGAGTTACAAGGGTTTTTAGCTCACCTGTCACAAAGTGACAGGGTGAGCTTTTGTGATCGCTTTTCGTCCGGCGTCCGTCCGTAAACTTTTACTTTAAATGACATCTCCTCATAAACCACTAAGCCAATTTCATCCAAACTTCACAGGAATGTTCCTTTGGTGGTCACCTTTAAAAATTGTTCAAAGAATTTAATTCCATGCAGAACTCTGGTTGCCATGGCAACCGAAAGAAAAAACTTTAAATATCTTCTTTTAAAAAATCCTAAGAGCTAGAGCTTAGATATTTGGCATGAAACATCTTCTAGTGAGTGTCTACCAAGTTTATTCAAATTAAATCCCTGGGGTCAAAATTGGCCCGCCCGGAAGGGGGGGGTGTCATTGTTTTTCCCTATATGTATATAGTAAAAACTGAAAAAATCTTCTTTTAAAGAACCCAAAGAGCTAGAGCTAAGATATTTAGCATGAAACATTTTCTAAAGGGTGTCTACCAAGTTTGTTCAAATGAAAGCCCTGTGGTTAAAATTGGCCCCACCCCGGGGGGTCATTGATTTTCCCTATATGCATATAGTAAAAACTTAAAAAATCTTCTTTTAAAGAACCCAAAGAGCTAGAGCTAAGATATTCAGCATGAAACATGTTCTAATGAGTGTCTACCAAGTTTGTTCAAATAAAAGCCCTTGGGTCAAAATTGGCCCTGCTCCAGGGGATCATTGATTTTCCTTATATGTGTATAGCAAAACTTAAAAAGCTTCTTTGAAAAAACCCAAATAGCTAGAGTTTAGATATTTAGCATGAAACATCTTCTAGTGAGTGTCTACAAAGTTTGTTCAAATAAAAGCCTTTGGGTCAAATTGGCCCCGCCCTGGGGGGGGGGGTCATTGATTTTCCCTATTTGCATATAGTAAAAATTTTAAAAAATCTTCTTTGAAAAAACCCAAATAGCTAAAGTTTAGATATTAAGCATGAAACATCTTCTAGTAAGTGTCTACAAAGTTTGTTCGAATAAAAGCCCTGGGGTCAAAACTGGCCCCGCCCCAGGGGTGTCATTGTTTTTAACTATATGTGTATAGTAAAAACTTAAAAATCTTCTTTTAAAAAACCCAATGAGCTAGAGCTTAGATGATTAGTATGAAATATCTTCTTATGGATGTCTAATAAAAGCCCTCAGGTGAAAATTGGCCCTGCCAGGGGAGGGGGGAGGATAGATCATTGTTTTTCATTATATGTGTGTAGTAAAAACTTAACATTGTGAAATAAAAACTTAACATTGTGAAACATCTTCTAATGAGTGTCTTCCAAGTTTGTTCAAATAAAAGCCCTGGGGTTTAAACTGGCCCCGCTCCGGGGCCCTATATACAGGTGAGCGACCTCAGGGCCATCATGGCCCTCTTGTTATATTATCTTACTGGGAATGACCCCCAAATGGCATCCAGGGGAGGTAATAATTGCTATGTGAATTTAAGCATCTTTTGCAGTTTATTGTGCATCTTTTACTTTTGACTGCCAATACCTTTCAAGAAGTAATCCATTGTGATGGTTTGATTCTATTAAAGTATAAAAAATGTTTTGTTTTTCAATAAGAACAATTTGCGAGTTTCTTGATCTTGTTCCGTGAATTAGAACAATAGGTACCATGCCTTGGTGAATTAGAAAAGTTGCATGTGTGTAAATTTAGAACAATAGGCAGGTTTTGGAACTAAACCTATGGTAAGGGAACTATATGATTGGCAGAATTATGGAAAAATGGCCAAAGTAATGGCTGTTTTGTTGATTTACAGTTGAACTTGAAGCCATATTTGGAATATCATGGTTTTTGCAATAACTTTATTTCAAGAAAAATCTGACTTGAAACATTACATATTGTTTGAATATTGGTTAAAATTGTTAAATTGAGGTTGCCTATGTAAGCTAACTAAGTAACACTTCTGTTAACAGTTGTTATATCAACAAGAGGAGTTATAAACAATGATTTGTAAAGGCATTGTTTAAAGCCAGCATGCGAGATCTAGCTCTGGACTTGTTTTACCAGTATAACACCACAATCGTGGAATTAGCGATTGGCTTTAATCTCAGAGACACTTCTTATTAAGAGATATGTCAAGTTTCTAGCCGAGTCACTCAGTTAATCTTCGTATTGGAAAATAGATTAACGAAACTAAGTACGCCTTTAAGGTTTCATTTTTCCTCCAATAGATTGTAAATAGTATCCGAAAGTTTCCATGGAAATGGTAAGATATGCTCTAAGCATGGCATACTCCTGCTATTGATTAATCCAGAATTAATACTGGTAATCCTAATACGGAATAATCTCGTGATGACATCAGACGAATCTGTGGTTTTATGGAATTGGTGAGTTATCAAGTTACATTTAACATTAACTTTTCTGGGAAATGGGTTTTTTTGATGTTTTTTTTTTTAATCCACTCTGTTAGATAAGGTTAATTTGTTAAAAGTATGAGTATTAAAAAGGCTCTGAGAAAGAAAAGATTTAAATTTTTTTATGTGATTTTGAAATTTCCCAGAAATCAATGAAGTTGTTGTTTTTATCTATGCACTCTGCATTAGTTAGTTTTGTTTTTATAAAAAGTTTTGTTTTTATAAAAGACTTGTCAAAGACCTATATCATGGATAATTTTGTATGCAAGTTTTGCAAATGAATTAACATTTCATTTTATATCTACTTTAACCTTTCCACATTAAATCTCTTAGTTGGTTTTCCATCTTTCAATCTAGACAAATCCATTCGTTTTTTAGCTCACCAGAGCAGACGTTAGCTTTTGTGATGGCTCTGTGTCCGTCATCCCTCATTTGTAATTGTCTACAATTTCTTTAAACAATTTCTTTTCCTAAACCACCCAGTGGATTTTGACAAAACTTTAAATGATCCATAGGTGGTTTTCTACAAGAGTTATAACTAACATAAATGATTTCAGTTTGATGCATTTAAGAAGTCACAGGAGCTAAAAATATACTTTAAAAATGAGATCTTTAAAAACTTTGTCAAACTACAATGCCCAGAGCTTAGATATTTGGCATGTATTATCACCTGTGTGTGTAATTTTAGTTTTATTTATACTGGGCGCCGGCTTTGCCATATGTCCCAGGCTATCAGCCTCTGTTACGTGGCTGGTCGTTGAGCCTGCAATGGAGGGATTAGTTAACCTGCAACGTCGCCGATTGTAGAGCAGCAACGGAGGTCTTCTCATGCCGCCTTTTGTCGTAGATCTTCTCTAGGACCCTGTTCTTCGCTTCTTGAATGCAGTAGACAATAAAGAGAAAATGCACCTCTTCCAGGAGCAGCAGCTCTTTGTAGAGCCACACCCTTCGCCTTTGGTTAGGTCACACCAGCTAAGTGACCTAACTAAGTCACCCATCTGGTGTGACCTATGCCTTCCGACCAACGTGCACGCCACGTGACACAAAAGTTATATAAATCATGCCTGTGGTTTCAAAACTGGCCAATAATTGGGGTCACGTAGTTTATATACATGTACACTAATATAATAAAACAATTAAGTAATTAAGTCCACTTGTGTGGAATTACAATGCTTAGATTAGCTTAGTTTTTTGTCATGGGAGCATTTTGTAGCAGACATCTGCAATTATTTAACAAATTATGCGGGCTAGAGAATAAAATGACAAACCAAATGTTACTTAATTACCAGCTTTACCCTTTCCTAACTTGAGTCTCAGGTGCCATTCAGGGCCCTCTTGTTTTAAGGAAAGTTTTAAAATATGTATATAGCAAACAAAGCTACTGGGTAATTTACATTGGTAGGGACAGATTGTACCAATGATCCTTGGGTTGAGAGGCAGATACTGCTAACCGCAAGGCCACTTTGTCTATAAACTACTGTAATTCAGTGAACATAGAGAACCAGATATTTGGCATCATCTTCAAAATGTAGCTGTCATTGTCATCTTATCATAAACAAAGTAGTCTGCCAGTTCAGCTCAATAGGGGGACCATTGGATTAAATATCAAAGGGTGGCTGGTCTGATCCTTTGACAAGTCACAGTTGATGTTGGACATTGTGTCTAATGGTCATTAAATTTGACACTCATGCTGATTCAGAAATCATGTGGGATTAATAGTCAGACACTTGTGAAGAAAATAAGAATTACTGGTTAGTTATCCAGGAAAGCTAGTAAGGTGAATTGACCATTGAGATATGACCAAAATGTGTTAAAATTGGTGTAAAACCCAGAAAAACAAATGAGCCGCGCCATGACAAAACCAGCTTAATGGGTTTGCGACCAGTATGGATCCAGACCAGCCTGCGCATCTGCGCAGTCTGATCAGGATCCATGCTGTTCGCTATCAGTTTCTCTACTTGTAATGGAGTTGGTAAGCGAACAGCATGGATCCTGATCAGACTGGTCTGGATCCATGCTGGTCGCAAACGCACTATGTTGGTTTTGTCATGGCATGGCTCAAATAAACAAGTTCAACATTTAAACATGTAACTACTTTTAATAAGTTGAATGTGCTGGCTAAATTCTTATTCGACAGCTCCTTTTTTTTTGCTATCGTAGAAAACACTAAGAATTGTCATTGTTTCTTGAATCTATTTCAATACATGAGAAAAAAATTCCCCAAAGCTTTGAGCATAATTCCCCATCAGTGATTAGAACTTCCAATCTCCCTGTCTTAATCCTGTAATTGTCCTATGTAGAAAGCCAGAAAATCTAATAATCCACAACCAACAGTTGAATAATCTAATCGTAGAGTCAGGACGATTCCTAAATCTTGAAGTTTCCTATCTGTCCCAATACATGATTTAATTACAGGGCAGAAAATAGCTGGTTGTAAAATAGCACGGAGGATTTTTTGTTTGTTTTAAATTGTTAAAGATACAATTATATAATAAAAAGAAGTATGCAATATTACAGTGTTTTTTTCCACCCTTATTTAAATGGGTCTGTGGCTCTTTGAATTGTGAAGATTAGTGCTGTAATGCCATGATATTTGTGAATATAGTTCTATTCTAATTTATTTTTTAGCTGTTTAATGCTGAAAAAAGTTGAAATAATGTGATAGAAATGTCTTAATACATGATAAACACCTTATCTAACAAAGTCTCATAGTTTAATGTCTCTTTTTCTTATGTTTTTAAGTCACTGACAACTTTGTCAAGGTCTACAATTTGACAGTAGTCGATGACTTCAAACCACTTGCCCCTCATCCCTGTGAAGGGAATGAGTTTCAGTTATATATTGTTCAGATAATAAGTTTCACAAATAATTTGTACATGTAGTGAGGTATATTGTTGATATGTTGTTCAGATAATGAGTTTCAGTTATATTTTGTTGAAGTTATGTGTTCCAGTTTTATTTTGTTAAGAAATAACTTCCAGTTAAATTTTGTTAAGAGAATGAGTTCTAGTTATATATTGTTTAGGTAAATAGTTCTACTAATGTTATTTTCAAGTAATTGGGCCAAGGTATATTTTGTTCAGGTTTTTAATCTTTAATATATTTTGTTCATATGTATATCAAATGTTCATTTTGTAAAGTAATTGCACTGTATTGAATTCCAGTTATATTTTGTTAATGTACATGTACATATTGCTAACTTATTGATTTCTATGTTTTTATTTTGACTTTTTCAGACATCCAATCAGATGGAGCTAGAAGACATTCAGACACAGTTGCCAAGGAACCCACCCTTGGTAACCAAGACATCATCGATAAAACATGTACAAACACCTTTATCATCACCGCCACTTTCATCATCAACTTCGCCCCTTTCACCTTCCTCTTCATGTAAGTATATAATATCATATACAATATAAGCTCTGACACCTTAGTTAGTCAGCTATCATCAACTTTAGCTTAAGACAACATCTCCAGCAAACTTTGTCCTCTACAGATGTAACAAAAGTCATTCTGGTCTGCTTAATATGATGAACACTGCACCAGAGCTAAAAATAAAAAAATTTTAAATGACATCTCTTCAACTAGTTACTACTGGGTCAGAGGTTATAAAGCTTTTTTTTTTAAGCTCATTCTCAGATATCAGGTATTTGATTGAGATTTAACTTTGTTGTGGCAAGTTAAATTCTGTAATGATTTTTCTGACAGTAATGTATATACAAAATGTATATACATAAATTTGTATGGATATAATTTGTCACACCAGTCCACTGTTTCAAATTATTAGCAGCTCTCATTTTAGTAACTTTAATGTTAGTATATTTCAGTAACTTTAATTGACTGAAATATTAACTTTCGAATGGGTTTAATATGCTCAAGACTATCTCTTATTTTTGCCCTTATATAATGTATCCCTTTTGACAAAATATACTTTGCAACAAAATAGATTTCAATTGTCCCTTAGGTTGGGTGTAAGTTTGAATCCCATTGTGTGTGTGTATTTGAGTTTAATTATACTCGCCACTGGTTGCCCATATGGCCGAGTCCTCCAGAAGAGTATAAGTCATTTTAAATTTTTGGTGGAGAGTGCAAGATACAGATACAGATTGATGCCCAAATTCCAAAAGCTTCTCCTTGTTCTTTATTGTGCCAAGTGTTTAAGTACATATACACAGGACCTTGATTTAAAGTCTCATCTGAAAGACTGATTAGTAATTTTAGTTGGCCAGCCCGGGGAATTGAACCCTCATTGTTGAGATTAAAAGTCTTTGAGCTATGCAGGCTGGTAGAGAAATCCTGTCAGTGACTTCTTTTAGGTAAGGAGACTTGTCCAACTATCTTGCACCAGGGTTTTTGTCCTTATATAGCAGGGACTGTTTATAGGCCTTGTCCCCTGAAAAAATCATTAAAATCATGCAGCTTTCCATTACAATTCAACATTTACATAAAAACTACAACAATATATGCTATTTTCCCCCAAATTAGAAGGGCCCTTTCATGTACCTGTCAAAAAGTCTGTGGTTCTACTCTTGTGCCTGAAATTATGCATGAAAGGCCACTTAAGGTCTTCCTCAATCAGCTAAACTGGAAAGTTTGCATATGACCCTTACAGTGTTAGTTGACTTGAAACCCAACATAATAATTAAACAATACACAGGATTACACTATAATGTTATACAGCTTTGTTTGCCTACCAGATATTTTGTTGAGAACCAAACATTTCAATTACAACCGGCCTTTTTCTTTTTTCTGTTTTTTTTTTACTGTTGGCAGTCTTTTTGGTGATTACCGATGGGAGATTATCTCGTAAGACATGGGTATTGTCGGGGATTACCATAAAAGCGAAGTATTACTTATCTAAAGTTGAAACGCAAACATCATTGTCATCTGCATTGTTTGGTAAAGGGATTACCCTAATCCCTATTTATTGTCCTGTGAGGATTATCTAAAGTGGTCCTGTCGTCATTCATATATTCCTGCCAAGAGTTTTATTGCCCGTTTGGAGAGATGGCATACAGCGATGATTCTGGTGGTTTAATAATTTTGCGTGTGTGTATGTTAAAAAAAATCCACAGATAGGGACAGGTTTACTGCACTATAACCATTGACAATAAGTGATTATGTTCTTTTTAGTAGAAGTTATTTGGAACATGCATATTGCCAGCCATTTTATACGTTCTTATCTTAGTCAGATAGTATTTTGATTAAGGGAATATGAATGTTATACAGTGTCTTCTGTTATTTGTGGTTTTCTTAGATTTTATAAAACTTGTGAGGCATTTGTAATTTGTTCAAAGGCTTTGGCTGAAACTCATATTTAATCCCAACTATTCTTGTATGATGATTGAGTAACTGCTCTATAATTGGTACAAACTCTCATTACAGAAGTGAAACCAAGGGCAATAACTCTTAATGCCATGAAAAAATTTACGAACTACCATACTAAATATTACAAGTATTTTCATTGGGCAAAGATCTTTTGGTAAGGCTGTAGTATACTTAAATAATATGATTTAACATTACAGCAGTACTTGATGTGTCCTCATTTACATATCATGTTTACAATTTTAATCCATACAGTACATTTCCCACCTTGCCTTAATCCAGATTAACCAACACTGGTACAGCATTATCCCTATCTGTTAACTAAATATTTATGTTGTAGATTAAATGATCAACAGTTAATCCTTCATTGGATTGTAAATGTGATTAAATATAAATCCATGAAAAAAGATGTGCACCAAAGTACATTTTCTTCTTTTTATTTTTTAACCTTTTAACATTCAACCTGATGACTTGTCAAGCCACCATTTTTGAAAATTAAAAAAAATTCCGTCTGGTGTAATTATGACTGCACATATGCACAGCCTGGCCATGTCCTATACTGGTGGCAAAAGCTTATCACTTTCAGTTCTAGTAGGAAATTAGTTTGTATAAAATAGAATAATAAAAGAGTGGCCAAATAGGGTAGGATATCATAATCACTATTGATTTTTTGTCACCAGATTATCTCCCTTTTATAGTATAGAATTAATTTATAATTGCTTTGGCTTTCTGTTATTCTTTCTATGATATAAAACAATCCAATTATTTTAATTGTTGTATGTAGCACTATAATTGTTGAAGAAAACTAGTATTGATTGAGTACAATTTACTATGAGTACAATTTACTATAAATTTTACATGGGCACTATAATAATGATCTTGAAGATTAAGATTAGAAATTCCTATGTCATGTCACAAAGCAGTGTGGCTTTTTGTGGACAGTCAATTGTTCATAGAGGTAGTTTACTCACAGTTGATATAATAAATGATATCATGTGATTTTTTCCAGCCTATTCCCATTGCTGTTCCTGTGATTAGTCAACCAGTTGTGCTAATTGTAGAAGTTGTACATGTAACTGTAAAATTTTGTTTGTACCCCAGGATTAGCTGGGAATACCCAAAATATTGTTAATTCCGGAGTAAGTCGATTGAAGCCATTGCAGCGCTGTTTGAAAACAGCTTGGTTGACATTATACAGGTCTAGCATGCAGTGATTTGGTATGGATCCAGTCTTGACGGTGGGGTAACAGTAAATTTGATCTGTAAAGTTTTATTGATCACATTACGTCTTGTGAATCATTATAAATTTAGTTGATTTACATGGAGAATTGGCTGTTTTAGTGACTTGCAGAGAAGCATTTCAGTGCTAGATAAAATAATCCAGTACTGGGGCAAACATTCCAGTAACATTGTCTTCAGAAATGTTATACTTCAATCTGAAATGCTGGTTTTTAAGTTGACATAGTTATAATAAGCTTAAATACAAGCAATCTTCAGTTTCTGTATTGACCAGTACATAAAACTAGCTTAGAATCATGTCACATTGGTTTGAGAAATAGAGACCTTTGTGGTGGTTTTGGTAATTTTCACTCTGGATCACAGCAGTAGGCCACATTGAATTTACCAGAGCACAGTTCAGCCACATACCGCATGGTTCCTGGGCAGACTGTGAAGCAGTTTACCTGAGTTACTATAGTTGCCTTCATTTTCACAAGGAACTGAAATTTATGTTCATACCAGAAAAGAGGTATAGTGCGAATGACCGTAGAAAAGATTTTACAACGAAAGTGACCTGCACCGTCAGGGAATCGAACCCGGGTCTCCCGATTAACAGTCCAATGCTCTACCTTTTGAGCTAAGTGGATGGCTAATAGGTATAGACCTTTGACACTCTATAGGCCAACCTTAATACCAACATGATTTCTACATATATAATTACTTAGATTATAACAATGTGAGCTGTGGCCTACTGATTATTATTGTTGTCTGTCTCTCTGCCCAGGAATGGTCGGTTTAAGCCCTATTCTAGCTACACATTTGTTGAGTTGTTCAATTAAGTTACAGTCAAAATTTCTTCAAAAGTGAGATTACATAAATATGTATTTTAAGAAATTCTTTTGTTCCAAACAAGTGCATATCCAAGACAAAAAATAGTTGTTGATTTTTTCATTTGTGAATAGTACCTATCTAAGGTATATAGACTAATCTGCCTTCACATAACATAAAGTAAATTGGTAAAATTCATTATAAACAGACAAAGAAAATAATATTATGATCAAGATAATAATCATCTGTAGATGATAATTTAAGATAAGATAATAAAAAGATTGAATTCAAATTGAAATTTCTCATCCAGCACATTTCTGTAGGCAATATTTTTCATAATCGGAAAATCTTGAAAAGTTTTTTCGTTGCATTTTGTTAGGATTTATTAAATCTACTAGGATCTTGTTTAACATTTGCTATGGATTAAGCTAAGAATTTCTGTAATGTGAAATTAAAATTTATTTAGTGTATTTTATACTGGCACAAAAGTTTAATGTGAATTTACCTAACAACTTGCTTACAGTATCATTCTGCAATAGATGATTAAGTTGTTTAATATTTGAATCAGACTGACTGATTATTATGATATCAACAGTTGATGGTGTGTTTTTGTTTTTTTTCTTCGTACAGGAATAAGCCATGTGAAATATTTTTGCATGACCATTAACTAAAGTTAAAAGATTTATATGTTGGGGGGGGGGGGGGCTGCTGTTCAAACAAGTCCTTATAATATTAACTAAAACATCAAAGAAACAGGTATTACCATGAAACTTGGAAAACTTGCTTATTACGATAAGGCACAGTAGTAGAAAAGGGGCATCATTCTGAAAGTTATAATTTTGCAGTTATGCTCCTTTTTTACCTAGAATTTTTTGTCAAAATTGCTTATTAAGAAGACTGATTTCTTAATTATGAAAGGTAAAATAAGAAATTTAAATTACTTTGTACTTACTTACCACAAAAAAGGCACAGTTGTAAGTAAAGGGACATTATTCTGAAAGCTATGCTGTTGGAGTTGTGACCCCTTAACATAGAATTCACTTATTAAATGGACTGATTTCTTAATTATGAAAGGTAAAATATGAAATTTAAATTACTCTGTACTTACTTACCATGAAAAGGCACAGTTGTAAATAAAGGGGAATCATTCTGAAAGTAATATTATTGGAGTTGTGCCCCTTTCGTATTAAGTAGACAGATTTCTAAACTATGAAAACTTGAAATGCATGTAATTGCTTATCATGACGAGGCACAGTTGTATGTAAAGGGGCATTTTCCTTAAATTTGAGTTAAGCCAATTAAATTATTGATATTGGTAAAAATTGGTTATTGATAGAAATTCTGAGAACTATTAAAGATGTTTTTAAATTCTTGGCATACTTGCTTATGGGGCCAATTCAAATGTCTAGGACAGGAGACACAATCAGTATATATTGACTTATGTCCCTTTTTATGTGGAAAATGATTAAACTTTTGTATTATTAAACTATCTAAAAACAAACTAAAATATCTTGAATATTCACAATAAAAGTAATGGAGAAGTTAAGAACTTAAGTAACTTGAGTTAAAAAAAAATTTTTAATTGTTGCCCTTAAGGGACATTAGCTTACCTAATTTGTGCTGTTATTTTTTTTTAGATAAAAAACATCTTGAGCCTGTGTCACGAATTAATCTAATTATATACAGCTATGAAAGATTTACATATTCTGATAAAAATTAATTATTTTTGTGTATTTGTTAAGAATTTAAGTACATCACTAATCTGTCCTTCCCCGATAGATCCCCCACTAGTTATTATATTAATGATGAAACGGGGATTAGCATTCCATCGGCAAAACTAATCCCTAATAAATGACTGAAAATCACATATGTAAATGTCGGCTGGTGGACTTAAGAGATAGGGATTTAAATAATCCCATAAGTCACATATCCATGAATTATTCGAAATTCAAACAAGACAAGGATTAGCCCAATTTCCTCGCTGAAATTCATTTTTTTTCCCCCTGGGATTATTTTAAGCATTGTTCAGTGTAGTGTGTACTTTAAACATAGAATTTAAGCCTTTAGGGAAGCTTAGTTGTAACTTTTGTGTGTTACTGAATAAAAAGTAAATTTTGATATCAGATGTTTGATGAGTTTATTTTATAAATTAATCTAGACCTGTACATGCTTTGAAACTTGTAGAAAATTGGCGGGTGTATTCATCATTTCGGCGTGACAGCTCTAGTTTGGGACCTATGATTTCTAACAAGTAGAACTCTAATAGTTTTACAACAAAATCATTATCGCAACTGTTTGTCTAATATTTATTATTGTAAATGATATTTCAAACCAATTCTGATCTGCTACTTAATTACCTTCCATAAATTTATTAAATTACTTGTTTAATAAAATGCTTGAAAAATTGAACATCAAATAAGAAAGAAATGAAAGAAAAAAAATCATATGAATATTTAAACTTAATAAAGGATGAAAAAAATTGGTTTATAGCATTTACATGCTATTGATGATGAGTAATTACGATTTTCTTTTAATACAAAACCTCTTTTACGGAGCCGATTATCCACCCAGTATTTTCGGGCCCAGTTCTACAATGTATTCTTATTTTTACGCTCAAAATGTAGACCGATGTTTTTCTTGTACACAGAATAGACTCTTCAGAATTAAGAATGACTTTATAATCCGAACATGCCTTTCACAAAAATGACAATTGGGCTCGGACGGATTACCGAACAGGAAAAAAAAAATAAATAGAAAAATACTCTTTTGATCTTCTGAGTAAATAGTGAGAACAATCGGGTACTTGTGCTGTAAAAGGGTTTATCCGTGGTCGTAATTTCTTTCTCTTCTATGATTAAACTGTTAAACGTTCTAACTCATATTTACTTTAAATAAGCTAAAAATGTTCATAAATACCGCATTTGTTTACTTAAAAGTCGCTTAATATTCTAATTCTGAATAGGGGTTAGAATAATTCTGTTGAAAAGAAGCAGATAAATTGATTACGGGACTGAAGTAGCTTTTGAAATTTATAGATACAATGGATATCAAAAAATGCACGTTTGAATGCATATCTAAATGCAGACGTTTTGGGATGAATAGAAGAAAAAACACACCATGTTTTTGATGTATAAAAGACAGTATTTTTAGCATACGTTCTATAGGGTATAGGTCAAGAAAAAATTAATAACTAGCCCTTTGTGTAACATCACAATAATCTGCTGGCTAAACATTTTTCTGACAAAAGAAAAGGAAAATATAGCCTTCATATACTGTCGTTACCAATTGCAATGGCCCAGTAACTAGAATTTCCATGCATACATTTAACAATAAAGGTGAAACACTTTTTAAATAAATCAGAACAATTTTTTTTTCAAATATATATATTTTATAAACATGAAAGTTATCAATTTATTGATTGCCAAAGTACAAAAAATAAATGAATAAATATATACAAGAGTTTTATGGGGAAACACTTTCTTCAATTGTTTCCTTTGTATATATAGAATATAAAGTGTCAGCAGTAGTAAACTTCTTTAATGCTTTATGATTTTATTTCGACCTATTCCACCCCCCCCCCCCCCCCCCATGTACTTCGATTTGTGTATGGTCACACATGTTGTATAAATAGTTTTAAGTTAGTTTTAAATGCCCCTTGATAGGTTCATAAAGACTCCATAGATCTCCTAGTGTTGTACAATATTTTTAACAAACACAGAGAAGAGAAATTTAAACTTGCACAGAGAATTTTTGTAACTTTGCACAATTAACAGAGGATCATAATTGAAAAATTGATAGATGAAATAAATATAAGGGATACCATCCAGCTTTTTGAGTTATTTGCCCCTGAAATTGAGATTTTTGCTCTTAAATATGGATTGTTTTCATCCTTTAATTCTGTTTTATTTGTTTATTTTGTTTAAATTGATTATTGTTTTGTACTGTATAAACCATGTTTGAAAATAAAAATAATAAAAGGGAGGTTATCAGGGCTTTTACAAAAATGAAATCAAACTGATCCAAAAAGTCATTCATTCAGTGATAAAAAATGCATTATATTGCCTATGTTTTTAATTTGTTTAAGTGCAGTCTAAAAAAGCATTTGATAAAATAAATCCCGGTCCTGATTTTTGTGCATTAATTTTATCACCTAAAATACCTTGGCTACTCAGCCGAAGTGGCAAGGTAGCGATATTTTCACCGATTGTAACATTATAATTCCAAAAAGTCTTGAAACAATGGTTTATCATGTAAGAAATCAGTATTAAGAAATTTAATTGCACTCCAGAAATAAAGGAGTCACACACATTCTTTTAATAACAAGTGCATGCTATCAAGTCGAAGACTTTTTGAACTGTTTTGAAAATGTTAGAACTCTTGGGGTTTAGTCAGGCAAGTTTAGTGGTTAAAGTACCTGCCCTTGTGATTAATTAATAGAAAGTTTATGATTTTGTATGTAAATGATTCCATAATCGTACGTCTCCATTGGTGGTAATTCCCAGCTTTTTGAAACTGTGATAAGACTTAATCATCCAACACATCTCCAGATTTTCTCAGGCTATCTTGAAAACCTGTTAGGACTTTGTGCTTGCCTTTTGCAGATGGAATTTATGAGTTTTAACACTTGCTGTTCAGGGGTTTATAAGTCAATAACTTTGCGGTATTATGACCAGGGGATTTTTTAATTTCTTTGTTAATTAAATACTTAAGTAACATTGATTTATGAATGCTGTAAACCATCGGTTAAGCCTATAGATGCAAAGCGAGGGTTTAAACCAGTCTCTAAGTCCCATAATTCACAGGTGCCCTTATGGATGTTTTTCTTTAATTGCTTTATCCAGTATCCTGTTAGCTAAGAGGCCAAAAACAAAAAAAATCATTAAAAAATACACTTAAATCCGTCCCACCCAACTTGGGATAGATAGCGGTATTATTAACAGTTAAAACGGACGTTTTATTAGTCCAACAAGTGTTGTCGGGCTATTTCACAAGACTTAACAAAACATGGCAGATTTCAGTATTAATTAATTTTTGTTTGATTTCGTTTTATTGCGGCTCAATTGCAGGCAGTGCTCTGTAGTTTATACCAGAATTTATGTCAAAATGTGTTAATTTTTTAGCCGTTATATTACTGATAAGTTTCAGCAAAGATCCAGTTGTCGTAATATTTCTTTATTACTCAAAGGGGTTAAGCCTTTTTACCAGATGCTTTATTAATAAAGATCTCTTGAGTCGATTTAACTGACGATTATAAAAATTAACACTTGTCCATTATGAAACACTTGTACTAAGTAAAGATATGATATAAAGTTCGTACTTCTTTGCACATGTTAGGCACTTGAATCGTTGATGTTTTTTCAACAAGACCTCATTTGAATATCGGTCTTTGAATAGAATTTCATTTTGTTTAGATTTATTGAAATTTTTCAGTTTTAATTGAGGTTTATAAGGCAGAAAACTTGGAATTAATCTGCAATAAAAATTAACAATAATTTGATGTATTAATAGAAATCTATTGTTTTCTGGGAAGAAAGTAGAATAAATTTCCAAAACGTTATTTTGTGAATGGTATTAATCTTATGTAAATTAAGTCATTATTTTTATTGGTAATGCTGCAGGAGCCATGTTAGCTATTTGATAATTTACGTTGTCTGCTGAAAAAAATAAATAAAACTGATTAGAATCGTTTATCATGATTTTCATGTAGAACTTCGATAAATTTTAAATCAGATGCGTGGAAAAATTTAATTCTTAGAAAGTATTGGACTTAATATATTATATAAGAGTGATATAATACAGAGGACAGATTCCGACAGGTTGAGGGATTAAATCATTGTAGATATTAATCACCGCCAGAAATGTTTGAATTTGAGAGACGGGGCTGGTACCCACATCCGGTGCCCCACCCACATGCGATGTTCCATCCTAGATTCTGCCATCAGGGATTTCGGCTCCACCGAGGTAACTTTAATAGATTACGTACAAAGAAAGCATATTTTCATACATTTCTTTGGTGATATTAAGATAAATTGTTTTCTGAAGAATAAAAAGAATAAGTTCAATAAATTAATGTTTAAACAAGGTAATAAAGATGATATATATTTTGTTTACATATATTTCACCTGAATTGATTTGCTTTCTGAGGACTGGATCAAACAGGTTCTTATTTGTCACAAACTCAATGACATTATGCTGATGTGTTGATTTCATGCACTTCAAGATGATGTAGAAAAATTTTCAGTGAAAATAATTTATAAATAAACAAAGTCATTAAGGTTGATACTAGATCTTTAGATAATTAAAGTAAAAAAAAAAATGAATATTGTAAGGGTGCATATTGATTGTCATCAGCTTCCCTATAATTTTATGATGTGATAAAAATTAAAATTTTATATAATTTGGGTGGCGACCTGTTGTGCTTATAGGTTATTAAGGCAACTTGTCTATTTCGTTTTATTATAGTACTGATAAAGTTAATTAATGTTCAAATAGTTATAATCCATGTTCTTTTTTAACTTAAAAATTTGTTTTAAAACTCTACATGTTTTATGTAAGACTGTAAGTTGTATGATCAACAGATTTTATCGGAAAAAAAAAAAAAAAAAATGAACCCTCTAAAAGCAGCCTGTTATTGAAGATGCAAAAAAAAAAAAGCCAACAAGAACAACATATCTTATTTTTGAACGAGACCCTTGGTAAGGCTGCATGGTAATTTGTCATTTAAAAACCTGTCGTGATTTAGAAACCATATCGTCTTAACAAGGTTGAAAATCGGACAGTTAAGCTGCGAAACATCCATCAAGATTACCTGAGATAGGCAGGATGAGAAAACATTTAATTTCGTCTAATCCGAATTGAGCGGATTACTAAAGACTCCTTGGTTAACGATTTTTTTTTTTTTTTTTCGCCTGCGCTGAAGCATCAGTGAAAGTTGATTTTGTACTTCTGTTGCTTATGTCTTTTATACTGTTCTTGATGAAATAGCAAAGGGTTAATTTCTTATTAAGTGTTCAATTATTTTTATTTTTTTTAAAGCATTCTGATTTTTTGTCGCAAAATTCCATTTTCAAGTTATTTCAATTAAACATACAATATTCAGCATTTTTAATTATCATTTAAAAATAGAGTATTTAAATGTTTAATCCTGTGACTTTTTTTGCTGAAATAGAGAAGAAAAAAAATGCTTCTGAAGAGGGAAGAAATGCTATAAAAGAAAAAAAAATCAAGTTATAAAGAAATGTGAAAGATAGAAAAAAAAAAGTGCCGCAAAAGATTTTAATGACATTATATCACTGTTGGTGACATTTGCTTTAATAAATAGAATAAAATCAAATTTACAGAATTTTCTTAACTCAAGAGTAAACACTCTAAAACAAACAATTCATGATTTATATTATTAATCATGACAAGCATTCTATAAACCCATTTTTCATTCGTCATGTTAAAGCAGTGAACATTTAGTACTTTATAACAAAACAAAAAAATAACCTCAATTCTGTGTGAAGTGAAGAATTAAATAGGATAGCGCAAATCCTTATCTGTTGGGAATTAGGTCTCATCCCGTCTAAATATGGTCTTATCTTCATATTGAAATTATTCCTAGAGATAATATATAATCCTCCAACAATAGGACTACAGTATTTGCATAAGTGGCGATTAACTGGGTTTGGTGGTTTTGGGGCAAAGAGAGAGAAATTAGTAGAAATTGCGATCGGCACTTTAAAAGATTTAAGTTTTTTTTATACGATCCGATCTTTGATCGGAAGAGGATTTTTCTTAAAACAACAATGAAGGAGAAAGGTAGCGAAGAATTCTGGGAAAAGTTTGCGCAGTCGGAGATTCTGGTTCAATCACTTGATCCGAGTCAAGGTATTTTTAACGTGTTATTTTATGCAAGAATTTGAATTTTAAGTAAAGTAGATTAATGGATTATTAGTAATTTCAGCAAAAAAAAGCTAAGGCGTATCAATCAAATAATAAATTGAATTAAACATGTACATATATTTAAATTAATTATAATGTATAGAATTAATGCTATCATATGAAAGTCAAATGATTTAGATTTACATTGACATTATATTTATTGTTTTTCTTAAATTTGAATAGATGGTAGTACATTATTTTATCTAGATTGATGTAGGTTGTTGTGGTTTTTTTCTCCTAATTTTTACGGATTGCATGTTTAAAACATTTTTTATAAAACGATGAGTAATATTGCTCACAATAGAAAAAAATGCTCGTAATTAATATTCAGTATGTTGGCACAGTTTGAAGACAGACTCCGCAATCTCGTCTCTTTTTTTGTCTTTATTAAATATAAATCTAATATTATCGGGGAGTTTAAGTACAGCCAAGGAGGTAGTGGATTTGAACTTGAACCGTACCTAGAATATCATTTTAACCTCCCAGTCCGTTTTCTCTCTATTCATTCATTCATGCTTTACATCAATGCACAATTTTATGAGGCAATGGACATGTTGTGATACGATTTTAACATATGATATGATAGGAAAAATTATAGTTTTAAAACCTTCTAGATTAGTTTCTATTGTAAAGGCCAGGTCTAATTTAATGCTTTGGTTCTGGTCCTGGAAGTTTATATTTGAAATAATGTTCTGTTCTAATGAAAGTTTATTCCTTATCTTACTAAACCTGTGTAATGGATTTGCCCCGTTTTGAATTTGGAACAGTCCATTCAAAATTAAAGGGATTTTAATATAAAAATAAAAAGTCTGAGCTTATTCAGGTCAGCAGTCAGTATAGAGCCTGGTCTAATATAGAGATGAGATACCAGGGCTTGTACCTCTTGTATTATAATACTGCGGTGGCAAACGCAGTTTATAGTGATATAGTGTATTTAGGGAAAAAAGTTATTAAAGCTCACAATCACAGGAAATCAAATGATTGAAGATCCATATATAGGCATGCTTCAAAATCAAATTTGCTGTTATAGGGGGTACATAATACTAACTATTTAGTCAGTTTGTCGAGCCATAAAGTCAATTTTTTCATTGCTCACACAATTTTATCAGTTTCATTCCGATGGCGAGCCCGGAGGGTAAGTAAAATCTAACAATTACTTGCTGCAGATTAAGTTATCATAATTATAAGTAAAAAAAAATACTTGTAACTGAATGCATGCAATTTGAACTTTGCAATTTGCCATCAAGTCATTTGTTGCCAGTTGTTACCAGTGTATCATGGACAGTTTGATGATATTCATTTGGTAAGTTTACAAATACATAAAACTTGACTGAAAGATGTCATTAAAAGTATAATACTGTTACGTCCGGGGGGGGGGAAAAAATCGTTTCCACAATTACTACAATCAAGTTTAATTGTTGACTTTAAGCAGTAAATATATTGACTGTTTGAAACATAGAAGGGGAAATTATTGACCAACTATATACTAAGGTTAAGTTACAGTTACAAGTGCCTTGCCAATACAATATATCATGCTGATGTAATGTTTATTTATTTATTATTAAACTTTAGAATGTATGAAATGATAATGACGTAATCTGCCGGCTACTCCGAACTTAAGTGTCAGTTGAACTTGCACATCCATGTGTGCTGTTCAATACTCTTTAATTGTTTCTTTCAGCTGATATTTACTATGTCACATTTAGTTTGCCAGTATCTGCAATGCCAAGATTAAGTTATTTCATCTTCTTCAGCATTTGCTGCATGTGTTAAATTTCAACATTTTGTAGATTTGCCCATACCTGAGTTAGTTATTTCATTTTCTGTAGTGCATGGATTCAAGAGTTGCCCCATTCTTGAGGCAATTATTACTCTGGTTCTTTTACATGCCCAGTATGTGGAACCATGAAGTTCTTACATCCTAAAGACCATTAAGATTACTGTTATGTGTGTGATGGGTGGGGGATCTTTTGCTTAACCTCCGACCGCTAGAATGCTGAGACTTTAAATGCTGATGGTTTCTAAATGAAAACTCCAAATGTACTGTCCTCCATTAAAACAGGATAAGTATGCAGAGAGTTAGATAATTTAATGGATGTAAGAAATACAGGTGCTTATATTAAATCGTACTATACTAGCTATAAATTCTTTTCCTGGCCTGCTAATATATCTAGGTGTGTTAGATTTATGCCAGGCAAAGAAAAATTGAGTTTCAGAGCAAAATACATCATATAATCAGTAATATTTGATAATTACTGGCATTATTTTCATGACATTTTTGCATGAATCTTGCACAAACTGTTGGATAAGTTTCAACGGATGCACGAGAATTGACTGCACTGCACGTGAAAAGGATGCTTAGGTTGAAATCCCTCATTGAATGATTTCTGGTTAATCAAAAGACTTTGTTGGGTTGTTTTTTCTTCAACTTTTCAACAATAAAAAAAGATCATCATTAATTATTATTTTGTGCGTTTGAAAACTTTGAAATATTTTACTCGTTAAGAAAGAGGTGTTAAAAGATATTTGATTTTATTACTTTTATGTTTTGTTTTTTTTTAGTTTGTTCTGTTGGTGTTAATTAGGTTGATATTTTATGATAATTGTTTTTTAGGACAAGTCTAAATTATATTAAACAGGACAAGTTCTGGTAAGTGTTAAACAAAGGCTTCTGGGTATTAGGATGAGAAAGTGGTTCTTTTCGTAGAACCATATTTGTTTTGTTTAGATTTAATTGTACATTGAGATAAAATATATTTCTGTTAAAAAATATATATTGTTTCCATCATTATCTGACAAATGAAGTTGATTTTTAAATATACAATTTTTTTTATGTTTATAAGATCATTAATATTTTTGAAAAATTTTTCAAAAACAACAACAACAAAATTTGAGAATTTAAGTTAAATGGTTGCTTAGCGAAAACTTGAATTGCTTCAATCATAATCGTTTCAATTTTGATAAAGTTTTTTTTAAGAAATTGTTATCTTTGCATATATTTTTTCATTGAATGGAGGTAGAAAAACTAATATATATATATATATATATATATATATATGCATTTATATCTTTCTGTGATATCTGAACATTCCCCCTTCGATAATGTAAAAAAACGAAAAAAAATGCCAAAACTTAATCTTCTGAATTCATTTAAGCAAAAAACTGATGTAATCTTTTAAGAATTTATGTATTTTGTTATATCAGTATTAAAATGCTGGAAAATACACTTAAGCCCGGTTTTAATTAAATTTTGAAGAAAGAATAAATTCTACGTTTATTAACTAATACATGAAAATAGAAGCTTAAAGTATTTTGCCGATAATTTTTTTTTTGAAATTTACCTTCCCGATATCAACATCGATATTCCGCTAGTCTTATGTACTGAAGTTGGGATTAACATATATCGAAAACAATTAAGTGCATGAGTTAATTACATTCTCATTACACACGCCAAGTTTCTCTTGGTGGAGTGTAAGGGTGTTGTTTTTTTTCCCTCCGTAAAATTGATATTTTTGTAATTCCTACAGATTAGCATTAATGCAATGAGCATTATATATCATGCATTCCCAAGACGTGGGATAAATGCGGTTTTAAGAATTTTGCTTGATTACATAAGTTTTGGTGATAATACACATAATTCTGCGCATAATAATTTTCAAATGATGATCAGGCCACAAATTTTTTTGGGGGAATGTTTTTTTTTGTGTGTTTTGTAGGGTTTATTGTTCTCCTCTTCAAATATCAGTGTCTTTTAATGTTGCTTTTATTGGGAATCTTCATGATTTACAGTCACATGTAAATTAAGGCAGAAGACATTATAACTTTCATCAAATATTTGAAAGTCATGCAGGTTAATAAAAGGGTATAAGCAAATGATGAAAGAAGAAAGTGAAATCTTAAAAAAATAATTTAGTAGATCTACATAATAATTATATTTGGTTAAAGTGACCTTTTTTTCTTTCTTTCTTTTTTTTGATAAATCATTTCATATTATTGTCAAATCAAAACAATTAAGGTAGAAAATGTAATTTGCCTACATCAATAAGGAAACTCCCAGATAGTTCTAATCTACCGGTCAGCTCTATTCATTTCCAGAGCTTCTATTTTTAGCTCGACTATACGAAGTATATGGAGAGCTGTCCTACTCGCCCCGGCGTCGGCGTCCGTGTCCAGATTTCAGATTAAAGTTTTGGTGCAGTAAAATATTTTTCACTATAACTTTGTCATTTCTTAAAGTATCAACTTCAAACTTCAAATATATGTTCCTTATCATCAACCACATCTTATGTGACAAGGTTCATAACTATAGCACCAATATTTTCAGATTTATCTCCCCTTGAACTTAGAATTTTCCTCAAAAAATACTATTTTTTACTGTTACTTCTTTATTTCTTAAGGTATTAGGACCCTAATGGGCACTATCAGGAACTAAAAAATTGACATCATAAGTCAGATGTATACCTTAAAGTACACCTGTATGCAAAATTTAAACAAAGTTTACCGTACGGAAATCAAGTTATGGCCACTTTTCTGAACTCAAGCTAGTATGTTATGAGGGCCCTTTTTAGCTCACCTGAGCATGCTCAGGGTGAGCTTTTAGGATCGATGATTGTCTGTCGTCCGTCCGTCCATCGTCCGTTCACATTTAGTTGTTAACACTCTAGCGGTCACATTTTTGCCTCAATCATCATCAAACTTGGTCAGGATGCTTATCTAGTTGATAGCTCGGATGAGTTCGAACATGGGTCATCTCGGATGAGAAACTAGGTCACAAGAGCTAAAAAAGAAAAACCTTGTTTAACACTCTAGAGGTCACATTTTTGCCTCAATCATCATCAAACTTGGTCAGGATGCTTGTCTAGGTGATAGCTCGGATGAGTTCGAACATGGGTCATCTCGGATGAAAAAGTAGGTCACCGGAGCTAAAAATAGAAAAACCTTGTTAACACTCTAGCGGTCACATTTTTTGCATCAATCATCATCAAACTTGGTCAAGATGCTTGTCTAGGTGATAGCTCGGATGAGTTCGAACATGGGTCATCTCGGATGAAAAACTAGGTCACAAGAGCTAAAAATAGAAAAACCTTGTTAACACTCTAGCGGTCACATTTTTGCATCAATCATCATCAAACTTGGTCAGGATGCTTATCTAGTTGATAGCTCGGATAAGTTCGAACATGGGTCATCTCGGATGAAAAAGTAGGTCACCGGAGCTAAAAATAGAAAAACCTTGTTAACACTCTAGCGGTCACATTTTTGCATCAATCATCATCAAACTTGGTCAAGATGCTTGTCTAGGTGATAGCTCGAATGAGTTCGAACATGGGTCATCTCGGATGAAAAAGTAGGTCACCGGAGCTAAAAATAGAAAAACCTTGTTAACACTCTAGCGGTCACATTTTTGCATCAATCATCATCAAACTTGGTCAGGATGCTTATCTAGTTGATAGCTCGGATGAGTGTGAACATGGGTCATCTCGGATGAAAAAGTAGGTCACCGGAGCTAAAAATAGAAAAACCTTGTTAACACTCTAGTGGTCACATTTTTGCATCAATCATCATCAAACTTGATCAAGATGCTTGTCTAGGTGATAGCTCGGATGAGTTCGAACATGGGTCATCTAGGATGAAAAACTTGGTCACAGGAGCTAAAAGTAGAAAAACCTTGTTAACACTCTAGTGGTCACAATTTTGACTCAATTGTCATCAAACTTGGTCAGGAAACTTGTCTAGGTCATTGCTGGGAAGAAATTGATCATGGGTCATCTCGGATGAAAAAGTAGGTCACCGGAGCTAAAAATAGAAAAATCTTGTTAACACTCTAGTGGCTACTGTTGTGATCCAAATATTCTGTTAATTGGTCTGAAAGTTTGTTTTGATGATTTCTAAGTCAAGTTCGAACATTGGTCATCTTGGATGAAAAAACTAGGTCACACCGCCCAAATATGGAAAAACCTTGTTAACATTCTAGTGGTCACATTTTCGACTCAATTATCATCAAACTTGGTCAGGATACTTGTATAGGTAATTGCTTGGATGAGTTCGAAATCGCATGTGGAACTAGGTCACCGGAGCTAAAAATAGAAAAATCTTGTTAACACTCTAGTTGCTACTGTTTTGATCCAAGTATCCTTGAAATTGGTCTAAAAGTTTGTTTTGATGATTTCTAGGTCAAGTTTGAATATGTGTCACCTGGGTAAAAAACTAGGTCGCACTGCTCAAATATGGATAATCCTTGTTAACACTGTAGTGGTCACATTTTTGACTCACCTGTCATGAGACTTGGTCAGAATGCTTGTCTAGGTAATTGTTTGGATGAGTTTGATAATTCAGGTGAGCGATCTAGGGCCATCATGGCCCTCTTGTTTTGAGGAACCTTTAAATAATCTGCAATAACATTCTTATGAAAAATGTTTTCACATTAATTTTTGGTGAGCTAACAATCCAAATAAGCAAAATTATGGTTTCTACTCAAAATTTCTGAAATCTGTATAAAAATGTTAACCCACCCCACCCATTTTTACCACGTGTTTGACCATTTTTCTACTTAGGGAGCCTAATTTAAAAAATTCCTAAAATTTACCCAAATGAGTGCCTGTTTTCAAAGTTTCCCTAAATTTTTAAAAAAGTATATTGGTTGATCTTGTAAAATATGAAATACTTTTACCGTCTAGTTTTGATTATATTACACTTTGAAAATATCAGGTACCATATTTATTACTAGATTTAGCATAATTTAGCCAATAAATACCTATATAAATTAAAAAATCAAAATTAAACACTTTTTTCTTTCCAAATGGGACATGAGAGATACATAAACAATGTTAAAAGAAAAAAAGAAAGAAAAAAAAAGTTGACCCTTCTGGGGATTGAACCCATGGCCCTCATTTTCAATGTAGTTAACAGTAGTTCTAGCCTATTTGAATACTCTTCAAAGCGGAGGTAATGCATTAGGGTGCTAATACCTTAAGTGATCAACCTCATACTTCAAATATTTGTACCTTATCATCATCCCCATCTTATGTGACAAGGTTCATAACTCTAGCACCAATATTTTCAGATTTATCTCCCCTTGAACTTAGAATTTTCCTTAAAAAATACTATTTTTTACTGTTACTTATTTAGGTTCATAAGGCCACTTCTTTTTTTTTTTTTGGTTTACAAATTTTTTTTTCAAAAATGTCCACTGGGTGGTCGAAAAAAAAAAAAAAAAAAAAACCTCAAAAAGGTCCATCGGGTATATTGTATAAAAAAAAAATCTTGTATGGTGCACATAAAACACTATTTTGTCAAAAATAGTGTCATTCTTCTATTAAGCAAAAACAGTAATTTAAACATCTTTTTATTGTTGTTTTTCCTTAGTATAGCTTTCATGTTAACTTTCTTGATACAAATGTACCAAAAATATCTGCCATCCTCAGTCACCAAGTCAGTGCTGGGCTAGCTCTTTTAGAACGACATGGCCAAAGTGTCTGGAACGTTTGCTTGTTATAAAGCAGCACTTCTCCCGGTTTATACTGATCGGATGTGCGTCCGAACCGGTCCCGGCTGAGCATTTCGACGAAAAGAAAAATACAATTTAACAATATACTAGCAAATATATCGTAAATCAAACCATTAAATCTTCTCGAGGAAGGATACGGCTTATAGCCGTGCCGATGTCCTCATCAACGGCAGCCTTTAAAAAGCCCGTCTGGTTGGCAACTCTTTAATTCCAACAAAATCAACTTGGAAATAAACAGTGCCGCTCAAGGGCGGCGCCATTGTTGTTTTACCATGAACTGTGGTAGTTATCCGAGGTAGTCCGAATGTTGTGTTATATAGATTGGTACTCAAAAATATTCGAATTTTCGTACTCATATATATCGCGCTTATCGGATAATTTTTTTGCATCGGGGGAAAAAAAAAGTGGAAATTTCAGTTTTATTTTTTTTCCAATTTACAAATATTTCGGGTCGCCGGTTTTGTAAACCAAGAAATATAAAAGAAGTGGCCTAACTGTAGCACTAATATTGCAAGAATTATCTCCCCATAAACTTAGATTTTTTTACTAGAAAAATGTTATTTTTCACTATAACTTTTTTAGTTTTAAATGTATCTACCTTAAACTTCAAATACTTATTCCTTATCATCAATTACATTTTATGTGACAATGTTCATAACTCTTGAAGCAATATTTACAGATTTATCTTTCTTTGAACTTAGGATTTTCTTTAGGAAATATTATAACTTCTTTACTTTTTAAGGTATCTACTTCAAACTTCAAATATATATTTCTTATCATTACACACATGTTGTGTGAAAGGTTCATAACTCTAGCATGACTTTTTCTAGAATTATTCCCCTTGATCTTGGAATTTATTAATTATACATAATTGGTTTTCTTTTATAGTTTTGTCCTCCTTACTGCGTCCAGTATTTTATTAGTCGAGCTTGGCTGTCTCCTGTGACAGCTCTTGTTAGTAACAAAATTAATGTCATTGATGTGTTATAAATAGCTCTCGGGATGCTGTTTTCAGTGATAATGATGCACTTTCCAAGATGAAATTACGAAAATGCTGAATTTCCTAAAACATAGAATTGTTTTTTCCACAGAAAATGAAAAGCTGAAGGCCTCTTTAAATAATTGGGTCCCTTTTAATTGTTCAAGTTCCAGATTCTAGGAATCCTATAGAAAGTTTACTATTTATATTTTTATAATAGTCACATCAGGTATTTTCAATGTAGCCCTCTTATAACTTGATGTATCATATTAGTTTTGTAGATGAAATTTGTTTCAGGGTTCTTGAATTTTAATTTCTCTATTGAAATTTCTGTTTATATTAGAATTTATTTGGTTTGCTTGTTTTTCTGAATTGGTCATATCTCAATGCTCAGTCAACCTAACCAGTTTTCTTGGATAACTAACCAGTAATTACCAGTTTCTCTTCAAGTGACCAACTTGTATTTCACTAAAGTTTATGGATCAGCGGTGAGATACTCATGATCATTAGACTCGATGTCCGTGATTAATTGTCATGGAGAGATTTCGCTTTACCCGAGGATCAAACCAGTGACCCCTGGATTACTAGTCCAATGATCTTCGTATTGGGCTAAAAAACTGTAAGAGTGTGGACTTATTTATATGATAATTAAGTATGTCTGAATTTAAATTACTGAATTCATAGTCAAAATCTGAACAAATTAATGATGTTAACTTCAGTTGTAAATAATGGGTTTAAAGTCAAATGATTTACAAATGATTAAATGTGAAATGTTCCTGAAGTGTAGCAAAAATGTTATGACAGCCAAATAAATAGCAAAAAAACTGCATTCAATTGAAAGATTAGTCAAACTAGACCAAAAAACAGTAAATACAACCTCATATAAAAATAAATGTTTATGGTCTTTATTAAAGATTATTACTGAAAAAAAAGTGCTTTCAATCGTAAGATTAAACACGTGACATTTAGATTTGCAGTCAAAAAACTTAAATCAATCCTCTGTCTCACCAGGAGCAGCTGTGCAAGCATCCCCATGACACGGATTAAATGAAGAGTAGATAAATCTCCCTGAATTTCTTTATCCGCCAGTGAGGATGGGTTTGAATTTAATCAAGAGTTAATGCGGATTAAGACCTGTCAGTAAAGCTTGCTAATCAATATGGATAAAGCGTTGTAAAGCTTCGATTCTGAAACATGGCACGCTGAGCAAACATGGCTCTGTTCAAATCGAAATTATAAGCTCAGAAATGTCTTTATTCTCTGTTAATGTACTTTTGTTTACTATAAATGAAGGCTTATCGTCATCAGAAAGGCAGTTTTGAATTGTGAAGGGTTTTGAAACATTGTAATATTGTCCTGGTAGCCATTTTATTTGAATTCTTTTTTTTGTTAGAAATATTGTTGTTAAGCTATATATTCACATAATTATATCAATTGGTTAATATTTAAAAAAGAATTCTTGAAAAGCAGTTGTTAGGTGAAAATTGCAGACCTCTTGGGTAAGAATGAGTAAAAACATGTACATTGATGAAAGATGATGGAAAGAGCAACATCTTTCAAGCCCCCATACCCAGCATGTGTTTTCTGATAGGAAAATTGTGTGTGATATTACCTCTTTTTCATTTGAACTTCCATTATTCTTAGCTAAGTTTATATAAACTTATAATTTTTCCGATTCAAGCAATGTTGGAGACCTAAAAGAGTTCTTCTAGTCTGTGTCAAAACTTATTAGCCCCGATAGTGATCATAAAAAATATTGTTGTCTAAATATAAACCTTCTACAAACTGACTGTTTATATTATTTATAAATTTCAAGTACAAAGATGTGTCCATTTTAAATTTTAAATTAAATTTAACCAATAAAATGCCAGAATTTTAAAGACTGGTTCACAATTTTTTTTAAAGAATTATTTTTCTGGCACTTGAAATGGTTCTCCCTTTTTTTTTACTTTTGTTAATGTGTTTTACCACCTATTATAAATAATAATTGAGAAAATGGACATGATTTATCTGAGTATCTATGACTAAACACATAATGAATATTAAAATTCCTGCAGGAGTTTTAAGGGCCAAATATAATTAATGATCCTCACCAGATTGGGTTAGACATCTTACACTAGGTTTTGCCAGTGGGCTTTTAATGTTTATCTAAATTTGAATACTGCCAAAAATGTCAAAAAACTTTCTTATCAGGTGGAAATAATCTTTGTTCTTGTTATCTTATTATCAACATAAATCATCATATATTTGATTGTAATTTTTATCTGCCATATTTTATTTATTCTTTAATATCTGAACTGTAAAATGCGCATGTGCTAAATTACCTCCCTTTAATGGTTTTTAACAGATTATTATTTTTTGGCAGTTATTAGCTGACAGTGGTGTTTTAATCTTCAGAATAAGTATGCCCCCTATCTAGTGTTTATCAACAGGACATTTATTTATACAACCACTGGACCACAAAAGTACTCAGGATATGTATCATAATCTCAGATTATCTCCCTTTATCATCACATCCTGAAATGTCAACTAGCTCAAACCCCAAGAGTGATAATCCATCTCCTTAGATAAGATTACCTCACCTTAGTATAAGCCAGACACCCAGGAAAAATAATACCTAACTGACCACCACTTCCTTGTTTGTTTAAATGTCACTTATTGTTAATCCAGGCACTATTATTCTTCAAATTGGATCAAGGAATTAATGGATTACAATGACTAAGTGCCATTAACTTTCTTAACTGGTTTTATTTCATTTTTTGGGGGGTTGAGAAAAAGAAGTATTTAAGAGATATGACTTGGTTTTTAAGATATAGTTTTAGGCCTTTAACCTGTTAATTTTCTTAAATGAACTTGTCCAGCTTCCTTTGTCCTTTATATAGTTTTTGGAATAACAACATAAAATTTTTGTTTCTGGTCAGACATCAGGAAAGAACCTGTTCTGATTGAATGGTGGTCTCCATGCTGTTTATAATTTGATGTTTGTATTTCGATATTAAAAATGACATTGGCTAAAAAAGCAAGAAGACAAACAAGTTAGAAATTTACAGCAGGGCAATTTAATCATATAGAAGGTTTTGAGGTTAAATAAACTTTAAATATTCTTGTGTTTTCCTTTAAATTGTTATTACAACAACAAAATCAAAACCCTCATTTGAATATTTATTAATTCAAAGTAAACAAATATTTCAACAAAAGAATGAATATCCTTAAAAACAAAGAAAAGTGTTAATTAATCATTTTGAATATTTTCATGTCAATCTGATGCGTAAGTTTATTTCCGTATACAGAAAAAAAACGAAACAAGAGCTGGATGAAATTAAAGATAAAAATGGATTGCCAATTAACAAAATAACATTGTAGATTAAAGTGTCATCAGTTAGCCTACGGCCTTTTTTCTGATGGATTTACGACCATTCTGTTTTTCAACATTGTAAAACATATTACCTGTAAGAGTGATTGCCCCTGGCAATCCGTGATTATCTATTCCTTTGTTGTTTAGTGGATGAAGGAATGCTGAATGGGATGTCAACACCATTCCCCCTGGCAGTTTGATTGTGGCAAGTTAAGATTAAGGGACATTTTCACTGTAGAAAATTGACAATTTGTTATTTCTCCCCCCTGTTTATTGATTACTTTTAGTTAATGATTATAGATAATTGTTTTATGACTTGCAGTAGACAAAAAATTACTGTCCCATTGTAGCGTGTTTTAAAGGTAAACATCTTAGTGTGTACTTATAAAATGCACTTATTTTTCTGTCAGTGCTTTAAATCAAAATAGCTTCAGGCACATTAAATGAATTGAGTTGTATTTTGTGCAACTATTTTTATGCCCCCACAATGTGGGAGCATATAGCGTTGCACTTGTCCGTCCGTCCGTCAGTCCGTCCGTCCGTACGTCTCGAAATCTTGTGAACGCAACTCCTCTTAAACCGGATGGCAGATTTTGCTTAAACTTACAGGGATGAACAACCTTAATGTGTAGATGGTAGTAAAGGAAGGAATTTTCGCTGCGACCAAATTTAACAGAATTATGGCCCTTTGTTGATTTTTTCACTAGATACTATGTAGAAATTTTGTGAACGCAACTCCTCTTAAACCTGTTGGCAGATTTTGCTTAAACTTACAGGGATGAACAATCTTAATGTGTGGATGGTAGTAAAGGAAGGAATTTTTGTTGCGACCAAATTTAACAGAATTATGGCCCTTTGTTGATTTTTTCACTATATACTATGTAGAAATTTTGTGAACGCAACTCCTCTTAAACCGGATGGCAGATTTTGCCTAAACTTACAGGGATGAACAACCTTAAGGTGTAGATGGTAGTAAAGGAAGGAATTTTTGCTGCGACCAAATTTTACAGAATTATGGCCCTTTGATGATTTTTTCACTATATACTATGTAGAAATTTTGTGAATGCAACTCTTCTTAAACCGGATGGGAGATTTTGCTTAAACTTCCAGGGATGAACAACCTTAATGTGTAGATGGCAGTAAAGGAAGGAATTTTTGCTGCAACCAAATTTAACAGAATTATGGCCCTTTGTTGATTTTTTCATTATAATTATACTTTGTAGAAATTTTGTGAACGTAACTCCTCTTAAACCGGATGGTAGATTTTGCTTAAACTTCCAGGGATTTACAACCTTAATGTGTAGATGGTAGTAAAGGAAGGAATTTTTGCTGCGACCAAATTTAACAGAATTATGGCCCTTTGTTGATTTTTATGCCGCCACAATGTGGGAGCATATAGCGTTGCACTTGTCCGTCCCTCCGTCCGTCCGTCAGTCCGAGCCAACATTTGATTATTATGAGCTTCATTCCGTAGTTAAATAAAGAACATAAACTCATAAAATTTAAAATTAAGAGTTTTTTTTTGTTTTTATGAGCTTATTTTGCTTATGGACGTTGGTCCAGGTGGTGTTTATGAGCTCATTTGCCTCATAAACATCAAATTTTGGTACGTCCGTACATCCCGAAATCTTGTGAACGCAACTCCTCTTAAACCGGATGGCAGATTTTGCTTAAACTTACAGGGATGAACAACCTTAATGTGTAGATGGTAGAAAAGGAAGGAATTTTCGCTGCGACCAAATTTAATAGAATTATGGCCCTTTGTTGATTTTTTCATTATATACTATGTAGAAATTTTGTGAACGCAACTCCTCTTAAACCGGATGGCAGATTTTGCTTAAACTTACAGGGATGAACAACCTTAATGTGTAGATGGTAGTAAAGGAAGGAATTTTTGCTGCGACCAAATTTAACAGAATTATGGCCCTTTGTTGATTTTTTCACTATATACTATGTAGTAATTTTGTGAACATAACTTCTCTTAAACCGGATGGCAGATTTTGCTTAAACTTCCAGGGATGAACAACCTTGATGTGTAGATGGCAGTAAAGGAAGGAATTTTTGCTGCAACCAAATTTAACAGAATTATGGCCCTTTGTTGATTTTTTCATTATAATTATACTGTAGAAATTTTGTGAATGTAACTCCTCTTAAACCGGATGGTAGATTTTGCTTAAACTTCCAGGGATTTACAACCTTAATGTGTAGATGGTAGTAAAGGAAGGAATTTTTGCTGCGACCAAATTTAACAGAATTATGGCCCTTTGTTGATTTTTATGCCGCCACAATGTGGGAGCATATAGCGTTGCACTTGTCCGTCCCTCCGTCCGTCCGTCAGTCCGAGCCAACATTTGATTATTATGAGCTTCATTCCGTAGTTAAATAAAGAACATAAACTCATAAAATTTAAAATGAAGAGTTTTTTTTTGTTTTTATGAGCTTATTTTGCTTATGGACGTTGGTCCAGGTGGTGTTTATGAGCTCATTTGCCTCATAAACATCAAATTTTGGTACGTCCGTACATCCCGAAATCTTGTGAACGCAACTCCTCTTAAACCGGATGGCAGATTTTGCTTAAACTTACAGGGATGAACAACCTTAATGTGTAGATGGTAGAAAAGGAAGGAATTTTCGCTGCGACCAAATTTAATAGAATTATGGCCCTTTGTTGATTTTTTCATTATATACTATGTAGAAATTTTGTGAACGCAACTCCTCTTAAACCGGATGGCAGATTTTGCTTAAACTTACAGGGATGAACAACCTTAATGTGTAGATGGTAGTAAAGGAAGGAATTTTTGCTGCGACCAAATTTAACAGAATTATGGCCCTTTGTTGATTTTTTCACTATATACTATGTAGTAATTTTGTGAACATAACTTCTCTTAAACCGGATGGCAGATTTTGCTTAAACTTCCAGGGATGAACAACCTTGATGTGTAGATGGCAGTAAAGGAAGGAATTTTTGCTGCGACCAAATTTAACAGAATTATGGCCCTTTGTTGATTTTTTCACTATATACTATGTAGAAATTTTGTGAATGCAACTCCTCTTAAACCGGATGGCAGATTTTGCTTAAAATTACAGGGATGAACAACCTTAATGTGTAGATGGCAGTAAAGGAAGGAATTTTTGCTGCGACCAAATTTAACAGAATTATGGCCCTTTGTTGATTTTTTCATTATATACTATGTAGAAATTTTGTGAACGCAACTCCTCTTAAACCGGATGGCAGATTTTGCTTAAACTTCCAGGGATTAACAACCTTAATGTGTAGATGGTAGTAAAGGAAGGAATTTTTGCTGCGACCAAATTTAACAGAATTATGGCCCTTTGTTGATTTTTAGTTTTCAACTTGTGGCACATGTAGTCCAAAAAATATTTGACCTAGAGTCATAAGATTGACAGAACAGTGGCGTGTGGGGGCATCAGTGTCCTATGGACACATTTCTAGTTTTTTTTGGTTTTATTACTTTATTTTAATTTTAATTCCCTCCTTTGAAATTATTTTTCATTAAAACAACAACAAGTCCAACCAAGAGATAAATAAAAAGTATGATAAATGGGACAAGATTATTTTGCAGTGGATCAATAAAGCCACATGTTTACTCATAGATCAGGGCTCTTTCTGTTGTTGTGAACAGTACCTGTACCTATATTAGGTGGAAAAATATTCATAAATATCTTAAATGGACTTGCCCATCTTACAATAATTGACTAAACCATTCATCATTTTTAGGGAAAATTTAAAAAATTGTATTTACTGATTTAGCCAACAGTTCAGACTATAATATCTTGGTCTACAGTGGTAGCATGAGTAGAATCTGTAGCTACCAACAGGCTAAGAGATCAGCAACTTCAGTGAATGTTTTCAAATTAAATGCATTTGATTTTTTTTTGTGGTATTTTTTTTTATTCCAGACACTGTATCAAAACATGATTTTCTTTAAAGTTTAATATAAAGTTGTATTTTATAAATACTTATCGAAATTGATGGACCTTGAATGGGTGATAAACATTGTTGATCACAGGTGTTAAGTTAATATTATACAAAATAATGATGTGTTGATCTAAAATATCAAGATAATGAAGTCAAAAGAACATCATAATTATACAATGTTGTGAATGATTTTTATTAGCTTGAAAAGTTCAATTAAATGCAAAAATTTCATGAATTTTCATAATGTCAGAACAAACGTTGGAATGATGTCATGCATAACTTTATCAATGTAACGTCTTTAAATAGATTAACATGAGCAATGTTATTGTGATTGTTTTAGGCGTAAAAAACACTAGAACATTCTATGTATTGTTTTGTCTTGGAATGCTTAATATTTACTACTATAAAATGTAAGATTTGTAACAGATTTGGGCAATCTTTTGATAAATATTATGTAAAAATAATATTTTTTCTTTAACAAGTTTGTATGCCTGTTATTTCTGAAACTTTGCCTTGTTTTCTATTACCATTAAATTTTTCTTTGTTTTTAAAAATGACTGAAATGTATCATTATCTAGATACTCAAACATGTCTGCACCTAAAACAATACAGACAGAGCCAAGAGTCTTACATTGCTTGGGGCGTTAGGGTACAGGGGAATGGGGTTTTGGAGGGTGGGGGAGGAAAGCGTCTGAAGGGGAAACTGACAAAAGCCCTCCGTCTGAACAAGTTATGAAAGTATAAAAAAATTTAGGATGAACTACCAATTAGCTGCTCTGGTTCTAAGAAATATTCTAAATATCAAAATATTTAAGTGTAAGTCTTAACCTGTTTTGAATTTAAAGCATTCTTAGGCCGATGTGAGTTTAAAGCATTTTTTAGCCAGATTTGAGTTTAAAGCATTTCTTAGCCCGATTTGAGTTTAAAGCATTTCTTAGCCCGATTTGAGTTTAAAGCATTTCTTAGCCCGATTTGAGTTTAAAGCATTTCTTAGCCCGATTTGAGTTAAAGGCATTGCCTGCCTTTATTTTTGTAAAGATAAGGGATGCCACTATTTTGGAAGAAAAAGAAGACTTAAGTGCAATAGATTCAGAAACAAGGTTGTATAACCTAGTGTCTATGATGGCAGTCATGTTTCAAAATCAATTAACATCTGAAGACCACATATCTGAGTAATGGGATGGTATATTAGCATCTCAGAGACTCTGTAAAAGAACAGTCAAGTGTCCACAAGTTTTTGCAGATAGTTGTTAATTGTTATTGATCATTTTATAGCTCATGGTGACTTCTTTGAGCAATTTTAAATGATATCAATGCTTAAGGCTAGCAGCAAAAAAAGCCCAACAACTTTGGCACAAGCAGATTTGGGTCATCTTCAAAATCTATAGTAAATGGCTCATAGATGACACAAGTGTAGTAGGGTTGCCAAAAACATAACAGTTGGCTCATACATGGTACAATTCTAAAGCTAGGTTGACCAGAAATTCTTCTATCTGGCTCATACATGGTACAATTGTAAAGCCAATTTGTCCAGAAATATTACACTAATTGGCTTGTACATAGCACCTGATTGTAAAGCCAGATTGTCAAGAAATTCTATACAAATTGGCTCATACATAGCACCAGTGTAAAGCTAGGTTGCCAAGAAATTTCATACTTATTGGCTCATACATGGCACCAGTGTAAAGCCAAGTTGTCTAGAAATTTCATACTTATTGGCTCATGCATGGTACCAGTGTAAAGCCAAGTTGTCTAGAAATTTCATACTTGTTGGCTCATACATGGCACCAGTGTTAAGCCAAGTTGTCTAGAAATTTCATACTTATTGGCTCATACATGGCACCAGTGTAGAGCCTAGTTATCCAGAAATTCCATACAAATTGGCTCATACATGGCACCGTTATAAAGCTAGGTTGTCCAGAAGTTCTATACTAATTGCCTCATACATGGCACCAGTGTAAAGCCAGGTTGTCCAGAAATTCTATACAAATTGCCTCATACATGGCACCAGTGTAAAGCCAGGTTGTCCAGAAATTCTATACTAATTGCCTAATGCATGGCACCTGTGTAAAGCCATGTTCTCCAGAAATTCCATACAAATTGGCTCATACATGGCACGGTTATAAAGCCATGTTCTCCAGAAATTCTATTCTAATTGACTCATACATGACACCAGTGTAAAGCTAGGTTGTCCAGAAGTTCTATACTAATTGCCTAATGCATGACACCAGTGTAAAGCAAGGTTCTCCAGAAGTTCTATACTAATTGGCTCATGCATGACACCAGTGTAAAGCAAGGTTCTCCAGAAGTTCTATACTAATTGCCTAATGCATGACACCAGTGTAAAGCAAGGTTCTCCAGAAGTTCTATACTAATTGGCTCATGCATGACACCAGTGTAAAGCAAGGTTCTCCAGAAGTTCTATACTAATTGCCTAATGCATGACATCAGTGTAAAGCAAGGTTCTCCAGAAATTCTATACTAATTGGCTCATGCATGACACCAGTGTAAAGCTAGGTTATCCTGAAGTTCTATACTAATTGGCTCATGCATGACACCAGTGTAAAGCAAGGTTCTCCAGAAGTTCTATACTAATTGCCTAATGCATGACACCAGTGTAAAGCAAGGTTCTCCAGAAATTCTATACTAATTGGCTCATGCATGGCACCAGTGTAAAGCCAGATTGTCCAGAAATTCTATACTAATTGCCTAATGCATGGCACCTGTGTAAAGCCAGGTTGAACAGAAAATCTATAGTAAATGACCCATACATGGCACCAGTGTATTGTACTGGTATTGTGTTATATGAATTCCTGGAAATTGTCATTTTAGCTTTCAAAACTGATTTTTTGTGTTGGATTCCTATAAATATTATACAGTATTATTTAATGTGACAAGTAAAATGTGTGAAGATTATATACCATTTGGGAGTGCCTCTGTTTTAGAATAAATAGAGAGCTGGATGTTGAAAAAAAAGAAAAGAGCAGTTAATACATTTATAATTATGATCTCTTTTGATTGTTAATGTGTATGAACATCATATTGTATAGTGAAAGAAATACAAAAAAAAAACACCTTGGTTAAATTACTTGTAATAAAATGCAATTAACCTTAAGCCTTGTATGTAAGACATCTATTAGCCCTTTAATTGTTATTGTTTTTACTATAAATGACCAGGACAAGTATAAAAACAACACGACTTTGTACTATTGAAAATGACAGAAAACAACAAAAAAACCTCTGATATGTACAGGTAATTTGATTGAGCATATAGATCCTAAGTGTGCCCTATCATTTTAAACATACATTATCATTAACAACAGAAATGTTACCTTGGATTAATTATTGTAATCTATTTCCTCAATGTACAAGTTCAATTGTTGATATACAAGTATGGTTGTCGTATATGTACAAGTTTGGTAGTTGTTAACACCAGAGGGGAAATACATTGATTTCATAACAGGATTGAATACATCATTTTTAATGACCCTATTTTAGCAATGCACTATTACAGGGCAAAGAGTATGTCAGTGTCTTTAAAACCAAAGTCACATGTATATACTATTAGCAGAAGGGAAAGGTTGATAAAAACAATTAGTATATTACTTTTATTTTTTTATATAAAGTAATACCTGAAAGAAAAGGTTGGTAAAAATTAGTCACTTGACCTAGTTTTCACATTTTTTTAGCACTTTTTCCTTCCTTAAATTCATAAAGATAAGTATATTTTTCAAATAAAATAATTATACATTTGTATTTTTACATTGAAAGTGGAGTTGATTTCTATATTCAAACTTACATAAAGATAAGTACGAAATATGTAAGAAACTTAACGTGACTGCAAAAGAAGAAAAAGAAGAATGCCATTGTGTACACAAGTATAGCATTATAGACCTTTAAGGGAGGGTGAAAATGACTGGAAAAGAAGGTGTGATCAACGCCATTGGCCAGCAAACTTTACTGGTAATGGTGTTTCAAACATATGTACAGGGGCCAAAGTGTGTCACTTACTGCGAAGAGTCTCCTTTTGTTCCCTAATTAGGTGATAATCCAACATGACATATGGTTCATAATGACAGCTGGATGTTGAAACATTTTACTGATATCATTTATAGTTGATTGTATAGGATTTATGATACACTATATAGATCTATAACAGGTTTCCTTTATAGATGTACTGTTTGCTCTTCCAGTAGTATGATGCAAGTTTGATAATTCATGATTTTGATTGACTAAGTTACTTATCAATATGTATTATGCTTATAGAAACATTGTGTTATATGTTCAAAGTAAATACATTGTGTATAAATAAACTGTATTGTTTATAGATTATTGAATAAATATATTAATATTAATATACTTTTGGACAATACTTAAAATTTATCAGTGAGATAAATGTCATATCACACTACATGTATTTGAAACTTGGTGAAATATAGAATTTGATACCTGATCTATAGATAAACAGATATAGTGAAGTAGAATATAATAATTTAAATGATGTGACAGGGGTGTCTCTATTTTTTTATGGAAAACCTTTAAATTTGATTTGCTTGTATAAATCCGTTCTTTGTTTTCCAAGTGGCATCATAAGTCTCTCAGGTATCCAATTTTGAATCCATGATTTAATATTTACTATTAATACTTGAGTGACTTTTAACGACTGCCTCACATGAAATCAATTTTTGTGTTCACCTGATTTATAATTAGAAATTTGTAGTTTATTATTTCAACCGTCATTTCTTATGACCTTTATTGTGTTCAGTTTTTCTGCCTTGTTGATTGTAATTATGTACGGACATGGTGCCGAGCATCATCTACGCATCTTTTTTCCCCTTATATATACATCAATAGATAAAAGAGCCGTAAAAAAACTTACAAGTTTACTCGGGCTTTTTACCAGGTTTTTTTTTTGTGTGTTTTTTTTTGAGAGAAAGAAAACAAAACATTTGGATGATCAATTGTGAAAGGTCCATCACGAACGATTGACGGAACAAAGATTCGGACATGTGATAAATTACAAATGAAAGTCCATGACAACACAAAGACTGGTTAATACTAAGTGTGTTAATGGCAAAATAGGATTTTGTAAATACCTTAACGTTGATTATGATGACAGTTTGATGTATAAAGCGTAGCTTGCCCCGAGCGATACATCCGTCGAACAGGGAAACCTTCGAATACTACATACTTATTAACAAGGGGTTAACTTTGCGGTTTACCAAATTAGGATAAATACTCCATACATTTTTTTTCCATATACATCGAGGAAAAAAAAAGTGAAAACAATCTTATATGTTGTGTTTGAATGCCCATACATCATTTTTGACTGGGCACCAATTATGTAAAAAGTAATTTGAATAATTCAGAAACATTTCATCTGTTAAAATATAATTTACAAATGACTAGTACTTTTGTTTTGAATGAATAAATAATCATATTCATTTTTTGAAACAATAAATTAGTGGACTGTTCAAGAGACATGAAAAAAATGATAGGGAATCGTTTATTAAACCCCCTCATAAAAATTCATATATACACAAAAATATTGACTGATCATTTAAAATTAATTAAAATAATTCAATAGTTCAATTGATGGGCTTTCCTGATATCAATCCTTTGAAAAGGAAATAAGGGACAGCTGTTTTTATCTGATTTTGATTATGCAATAGATTACCTAATTTCATCCAAATATAGATTAAAAAAGATTGTGACAGTTGCTATCACCTGTATCCAATTAGATTAACCAATCAGATTGTGGCATACAAAAAAGCCAAAGGTGCAAATCACATACCTGCCACCACCATGAAAAAAACCAATAAACCGAAAAATTAACAAGTACATTCAGTAGAGAAAAGTGTAGGGGCAATCTGAAAAAAAGGGAAGTGTCTTCAATAAAGTGGCAATGAAAATTAAGGGTCCACACTTCATTGGTTAAGCAGATTTGTAGTTGACTGTGCCGGGAACCAGATGACAGAGATTATAGGGCAGGTGTGGGAACCAGTCAACTATTACTATTACCTGGTGAATTACATTAATACAGTGACAGGCAATAACCTAAACAGAGCCTAAATATAGTGATGGATAGACAATGGGTTTAGGACAATGAAGGTATTATCTCTAGTCAAATAATAGTGGTGAAAGTGATCTTAAACCAACATATGGTGATCCAGTCACAGTGTTGTTAAATCTTGCGGAGGAAAAAAAAAATTCTCAAGAGTTATATGTGGAAGATGATAAAGGACCATTATCTAAATATGGACATGCTCTTTTTAACTGTGTGAATTATATTTTTTGATGATTGTTTGTTTACAAACTGTGCGTAAATGGAATTATTAACTATAGTGTGAATTAAATAACACAGTATCTCAGAGTACTAATTGGCTTAATTTTTGGGATATGAAGTAGCGTTAAATGATTATTACATAAAATATCACTCCAATTTATTTATAGATGATACAATATTGAGGAATCGGATGAAAACAAAAACAAACCAACAAAAAACTGTAATTTCTGAACTTAACGTTACTACACCTTAGTTTAAAGAGAAAAAAAAAAAGATTAAATCTTCATAGTGATACAATTAAAAAGGCTTATGGATTTTCGATGCGGTTTGACAGATTTACGAGTTGGTGTTTTTATCAAAAGATTAACATAATATTGGTACCATTTGAATTTTCAAAATTTGAATTTTCAAGATAACTAATTGAAGTTGTGACTATTTTTTACAAGCTAATGTATTTTAAATGCATTTGGAGAAGCTAAGTATATGCATTAATGTTATAGAATGCATTATACAAGTTTTCGATAGAGTTTAGAAGAGATGGGGACACGTTTTGATTGAATTAAGATACCAAATTTTATGAATAAAACTTGATAATCTTGAAATAAAAGGGCAATAAAACAGCAAAACTGTGGGTAGTTTGTAATGAAAACGGCTTTCCTTTCATATTGATGTACAAGGGAGAGCCTGGTACTTTGTTTAAATCCCTGTAATAACACCTGAGCTAGATAATGGCGGATCAATTTAGCCAGAAATCAACAAGTTACTAAAAGGATTGTTAAAAAAAAACTTTTCAAGTCAAGAAGGTTTGTAATGTAATAGAACTGATTTAAATCCACACGGAATTATAATATATATATATATATTTTATTTGTGATAAACTTAAACTACGCAAAAATGAAGGATAGCTCAGGGAAAGCAAAAGAAACGTCAAAGACACTTCTGGAAAATGCCGTACAAACATTAGCAGCTATGAAACAATTTTCAGGAAGAACCGAAGATGAGGCTGATTTGATGAGGATGTATTATCTATCTGATGGTATGGTATAGGTTTAGAATTCTAGCAATTTATCTATCTGATGGTATGGTATAGGTTTAGAAGTCTTACAATTTATCTATCTGATGGTATGGTATAAGTTTAGAACTTGTAGAATTTTAGTTTTACAGGAACTATCTTTGTTGTCTTTGAGGTAATTTCAATGTCATATGTCATCTCTACATTTAGTATTTATCATTTTTATTCAAGCTTTATTGTACTTTCAGGCTCATTCATTATCTTCTTTCATATTATGCCTTTGAATCAGCTCTTAAATTATGTTTTAGCATCTCTTCCAGACCTTTGGGGTTATTCGGTTGCCCTCCGCTTCTTTACTTGTCTTTGAGTTCTGCCTATTATCTTTGGGCTTGTTTTCTTCTTGTTAATCTTTAGCTGTATGACTCTTGTTTTACTTTTTCAGATCAAATAATTATTTTTACTTTATTTTTAATGGATTAAATGATCTAGCACAATAGGGAGAGCATTAGATTTGTAATCCAGTTAGGGTTGCAAGTTTTGTGCCAAAAAAAACCCCCAAAACAACAACAACAGACAAACAAATGTTAGTTGATCACGGTTTCATGATTTGTAACAGACATTAAGTTATATTATAATGATGGAGGTGGCATAAGTAGTCTGAGCTAATTGTAGCAAATCACAGATCTGTATATAGTTTTGAAAATCTGCTTTTGAAGTCTGCTAAAATCATAATGCTAGAAATGCAGGTGGTAAAATCAGAAACTTGGGAAGTCTGGTTTGAAATCATTCAAATCATTTGAAGACATACCACCCACATTATATATTGTCCTTGCCAAAGAGAGGACTGTTTTAAAACAGGCCTTAAGATTGTTGGGAATGTGATACAAAGGTATACTATAAACATTGATATAAGTGGTGGATTTTTTCCCCCAAGGATTCCGTGACTGACTTATGATACACAAAAATGTTTTTTGCAGAAATATTGATACTGTTTTCTTATCATTAGAATGATAAATTTGTATTTAAAGGAGACCACAGTGTAGGGATAATTGTAATGGGTATAGATATTTCTAATTATCTCCCTTGATATTGTTTAAGGAAATTATTTCCCTTGTGACTTTGTGTTACACAAATTATGTCCCGTTCCAGTTTTAAAGTATATTTTATAAGAATGATATAAAATGAATAGGGATGGCAACGAGTAACCGGTTAACCGAGTACTCTATCGAACGTCCGAATATCGGTTAACAAAATTGATATTCGATTACTCGAAAAAATATATATTTTCTATTTGTTTTGCGATTTAGAAAGATTGGTATATCCAATTAGTTCAGAAATTCGGAAATGTGCATGTATCTTCATAAATACTCGTTAAATGCAATCAAAACATCCTTGCAGAGGTGCGAAAATTATATCATAAATTTAACGAGGCGATCAACAGTTTGACACGCGCGCCTGTGTCGCTTATGTCATCCAGCCTCTTATGATATTTAATTACCTTTAATTGTGTAACAGTTTGTAGCCGAAGTAACTGTTATGAAAACAACAAAGGGCCGATTGCTATCATGAATGTAAGAATAAAGGTAACTAGTATTTAGAACAGGTTAAACTTTTGTTGCCGCCGATCAGTCTAAATTTTTTCAAGAAGAAAAAAAGATATATGAACTGTAATACATGTTTAAAAATTGATATTGCATTAATTAAAACGTTGTAAAATATTATGTTGTTGATTTAATTATAATTAATTTGTCTCCCGTGCAGTCCTATTTACTATCTTCAGAGTTCTATGAATTTAAATAGAAAACGAAAGTAGCATGCGGACGGTGTTGATATTGTGTGATAAACTTTGTAGATCACTGGCAATCATCCGAGTAACCGAGTACTCGATCGGAAAAATGACCGAGTACTCGAGTATTGATTTTGGTATTCGTTGCCATCCCTAAAAATGAATATAGATGAAAGAAGCTATGTTAGTTGTGTAAGTTGCTGAAACTTTTATATTAATACATCATATTTATAATAGAAAAAATCAAACAATACTAGAGGTTTAATTATCTCCCTTGTCGATACAAAATGGTGCTGCGACATATATTGTTCTACAGGTAGAAGATACTCATAATCTTTTATGTGTATAATATATCAGTGTAAATGTAGCTGAAAATAATCCTTTATACATAATACATGGTCACTGTATGTATTAAATCCGGCTCAATCTGACCATTTGACCATATATGGGTGTGATAATTGGCCCAGTAATTATTGGCGAGGTTAATTAGATCGTTAAATCTGATATTGATCGTAGGTAAATCTGATACAGACCTGTACATACTTGGCAAATGTATAAATACAGAGTGATACTATGATACTATATAACACATATTGGCACAACCAATACAGCTCTGACCTAATATAGAATATCAAGTCTAGTGGTGTTAGTCTGCCTGTAACCTAAATCTTTCTTTAGTGACCTTTGAAAAACTGAATTGTTGGAAGTTAGCTCCCTTGAGAATATTAAACAAAGCCTTGATAATAAGATAATCCTGGCTGGTACTTCTGAATGCATTATTGTCATAAAGGTCAACTTTGTTGTTGTGAAAGGTCATACAGATTTCAGAGATTATTGTTAATAGCAATGATGTGTTGATAAGCCTAACATAATGTTCCTCTCTGTTTTTTTGGTTGGAATTTATGTCAAGATAATATGATGATTTGTCGGCTAGACATCATTACATATAGCAACAAGAAAAGCATTGATGCAAAGCATCAAAGGGCGTCCAAGCAAGAAATGCAGCAAGTGAAGATGAACTAGTACACGTATGATGACAAGATATTCTTATAAACTACCAGAAATGTATACCACTTATGAATGAGCGGACGAAAGACATTGTTCATTATGAACTTTGATTGGCATGCTAGAGATTAGAATATTACTTGTTATTTCTTTATGATCGTGGTTATTAATAGCAACGGATATACATGTATGCAATCATTTATAATCCATATGTGTAACGCATGATCAACACGTACCACACATTTGTCCCTTATTAATTTATGTACATGTTATCGCTATTAGCGAAGACCCCCTTAAGGTATCTGTTCACACTTTAAGTTAGTAAAAATATGACACTGGTTATATTACCATGTTGATCATGTTGAGCATAATTGTTTATTATACAATAATTGTAATATCTATTAATTTTAATTTAAAAAAAATACAAATTTTATGAATATTGTTTTCTTTTATTCTTTTTTGTGTTTATGTGCTATTTTAATACTGAGTTTTTACTACTCTTTTTTATTAAAATTGTAAAATAAATTTTAAGAATTCAATTGTCATATTGACCGACGATAATAAGTCAAAGCTTAACTGGAAAAAGTCAGTAAATTATGGTTTATCTTTCAATATATAATATTGTTTATTCTTAAACCATGTACATGTACATTGTATTTTTATGCCCCCGCCATGTAATGGCCGGGGCATATAGTGTTACCCTGTTCCGTCATTCCGTCCTTCCGTCATTCTGTCATTCCGTCATCATCAGTTTCCGTTCATTATCTTAAGAACGGTTGGGCACATTCAACTCAAATTTGACATATGGATATGTCATGAGAAAATACAGGTCAAGTTCGAATTTGGTCATGGTTCGATGATTTTTGGCGGAATTATGCCCCTTTTACTTTGAAAATGATATGAAATTTCAGTTTCCGTTCATTATCTCAAGAACGGTTGGACACATTCAACTCAAACTTGACATATGGATATGTTATGAGAAAATACAGGTCAAGTTCGAATTTGGTTATGGTTCGATGATTTTTGGCAGAGTTATGCCCCTTTTACTTTGAAAATAATATGAAATTTTCAGTTTCCGTTCTCCCCAACGGTACAACACAATCAACTCAAACTTGACATATGGATATGTCATGAGAAAATACAGGTCAAGTTCGAATTTGGTCATGGTTCGATGATTTTTGGCAGAGTTATGCCCCTTTCACTTTGAAAATAATATTAAATTTTCAGTTTCCGTTCATTATCTCCCTCAAGGTACAACACATTCAACTCAAACGTGACATATTGATGCGTCAAAGGAATGCGCAGGTCAAGTTCAAATTTGGTTGTGGTTCGATGATTTTTGGCAGAGTTATGCCCCTTTTACTTTGAAAATAATATGAAATTTTCAGTTTCCGTTCATTATCTCCCTCAAGGTACAACACATTCAACTCAAACGTGACATATGGATGCGTCAATGGAATGCGCAGGTCAAGTTCAAATTTGGTCATGGTTCAATGATTTTTGGCAGAGTTATGCCCCTTTCACTTTGAAAGTAATATGAAATTTTCAGTTTCCGTTTATTATCTCCCCAATGGTACAACACATTCAACTCAAATTTGACGTATGGATATGTTTTTGGAATGCCCAGGTCAAGTTCAAATTTGGTCATGGTTCAATGATTTTTGGCAGAGTTATGCCCCTTTCACTTTGAAAATAATATGAAATTTACAGTTTCTGTTCATTATCTACCTAACAGTGTTACATATTCAATTTTAATTTGACATATGGATATGTCAAAGGAATGGGCAGGTCAAGTTGGAATTTGGTCATGGTTTGATGGATTTTTGGCAGAGTTATGTCCCTTTCACTTTGAAAATAATATAGATACATCTTAGGAATAAGCAGCAGTTTAAGTTTGAATTTGGTCATGGTTCAATGATTTTAGACAAACTTATCTTTCCTGAATGTTGGAAAAATTTTGAACTTTCAGTTTCAGCACTCATTCTTTTAGCCATTATTTTGGCTACAAATATGCAATATGCTTTTTCTATAGGTTAAGACTGAATAATTTCAGTGCCTTGAACGTTGTATGGAAATGGTTTGTGTTAACATTGAAAAGTTTTAAGGGCTTTGAACTTAAAATGAAAAAAAAAAATTAATGCACCATCTGAAATTTTGGCTGCATGCGGGGGCATCCGTGGCATGATGACACATTTCTAGTTCTTTATCATTTTTTAAATTATCGATCAATTGAATAATTCATAAAATCTAATTTGTAACTTTGAATAATTCCTCGGCATCTTTACTAAACACGGATAACAAATTGAATAATTAAATAAAATGTTTCAAAGTTGATAATGTCATTTTAATACCATAAAAAAATGTACCTTTTTCTCAATTATTGTACATATCACGGATTTATATTACATATAAATCCGTGTACATATTTATTGTTTTTATCTCATATAGATAAAATGAAACATGCTATTGTTGTTTTTTTCTAATTGTAAACGATATCAAACATCTACTCCAAAACCGGGAGAGACCGGACAATATAACGTGTGGTACTATTCGCCGGTCACTAGTAAATCCTGGTCAAAATAGACCGGGAGAGACCGGCATTTACCGATAGGAGTGATAAAAAGATATATCTATAAATAGGTTTTTGGAATATTTAGGTCATCAACTGATCATTCTAGGATACATGTACAACAATAACATACCATGACATGATAACCGACTGTGTACTACAAAATGATAAATAAAAAACCCCGAAGAGCGCGATTTATTGACGGAAAAGGTTATTTCATTTGTAAATGTTTGCATTGCGAAAATTCATTGTAACATATCGCGACATTTCATTCTTATTTAATAATCAAGCACCCTCATACCGATCGGAATTTTCGGCTTTTATTATGACCGACTAAAAGGCTCGAGAAGTTGCTGTCGCCCTTTCACAAAATCTGATCTCATTCCATAAGAGCGCCGCGCTTCGGCGCGGACGCCAATGATGGTCATGTGACAAGCACCTGTTAACTGGCTGGATAAAATTTCTCATATGACAAACTCCAAAGTGCCTTGTGGAATCTAAACCCACAGCTGTGACTGTGAGGGACAGGTGATTTAGAGTCAGAGTGGGCCTGGCAGAGTGTCTTCCATGGAGGCCCCAACCACATTAGTGATATATCTAATGCTTATCATTCCTCAAAATGGGAGTGTCACTTGCAGTAAGCATTTGTAACAGTCAATGTACCAGTAAATTGACTTTAACCCTCCCCCTCCCCCTTTATATTGTTGAAATTGATTAACTGTATGGCACCTTTGTCATCAGTTAAGGTACGATTATTTTATAAACCAACTTGAGTCTTGTGAGAATGCATGGATGTTCGGGCCAAATGCCTGCCCCTGACATAGCTGTAAAGAAACAGCATTATTTTACCTTCGTTTTTCAAGTTTCATTTTTTATCGGTACAGATATGGTACTTGTGATTTATACTTGCTGTATATGAATATTTTATCAATGAAAGTGGTATAGATTTCCTTGTTATTACTTGATTCAAGATTATTGCACTACTTACAATTACAAATTTATTTTAACGAGTTCAGGTTCAATAAAAATTAAGATATGCAAATAAAACGAATTATGATATTTTTGTATGATTCAAATTATAAGCTCTATGATTTATGTATATGCATGTTTGTTTTAATGTTTGAAGTGAAAGTACCAAAAAATATTATATGATAAACGACAGTCATTAAGAACCCTTACTATTAAATCAATAATTGAAATTTAATAGCATGTAAAGTTGATTTACTTGTTTTTTTGCTTCAGAACATTTCTATGGTATTATACCCATGCTACCACTGTAGACCAAAGTCATGGTCAGAACTGTTGGCTTAATTCAGTCAGTACGTATTTGGAAATTTTTCCTAAAAATGTTAAATGGTTTTATCAAGATAGAAAGATTGACAAGTCTATTTAAGACATCTAGTATGGCAAGGGTTAATATTGTATAAACTGTTAAAATAGCCTTAAAATTGATTGACTTTTTTGTTACAATGACTGAACGAGTGTTAATACATGTCATTTCACCAAGCTGCGACTTTTGCCACCAAAAAAAAAAAATACCCAGCCATGATGGCCGATTATCCCTGCGGGTAATTCAGTAATCCCAGTATTGTATTAGTCTGTATCCAACAGAGCTACGTTTCTCCGTCAACAGTCGCAGGTGTTGCTGAATCAACTGTAATCCTAATCGGGTGATGCGATGTGCGAAGACTTAATACAGATTTAGCGAATTAACGTCAGAATTATAATTTGACATTTGAATTCTGCTTTGTATTGGCTATGAATTGTGAAACTCGGGGATCTTTGTTAGGGAGTTAATGTTTGTATTATTGATACGAATTTATGAAAATTGCTGCTGCAATTGACCGAAAATATTGTAAATAGAGTAGCTGAGACTTTTTATCACTTAACGTATTAGAATGTATAATTTTTTTTAAACAAATCTCTTTGTCCTGAATTTTCTATCTTCTTTTTATTAAAAGGGCCTATTAATCCATTTTTGAAGAAAGAATAAGTTTTTAGCTGTGTTGTTATATTGCTTAATGGACGGTAAGGCATAAGTTAAATGGAAAATTTCATCTTTGTGCTCATTTTTTGTTGCCATTAAAACTTTAATTGCGGGGGAGTTTGGTAATTGAAAGCTGAGCAATTATACCTAATGTGGGCTAATGTTTGACACTTGTCATAAAAATATTTGAATTTGTTTTGTTTTGATGGGATAAGCACAAGAATCTTAGCAGTATTTTAGACTTTAAGTCGTTTTCAAGGAGACAGTAATCTTACAAAGGAACATTCTGTACCAGTTTTCTCCACATGTAATTGCCAACTTCTCCAAACAAGTACAGGATTGTGCGTAATTTGAAACAGTGGTGGAGAATATATCTTACCATTGTAAAATTGATATTGTCTTTACTCTTATCCTTACGAACTTGAATGATTAATAAATGTATGACAATTTCTCCACAAGTAATTGCCAACTTCTCCAAACAAGTACATGATTGTGCGTAATTTGAAACAGTGGTGGAGAATGTATCTTACCATTGTAAAATTGATATCATCTTTACTCTTATCCTTACGGACTTGAATGATTAATTAATGTATGACAATTTATCCAAATTTTTAAGCGATTTTGATAAAAAAAATAATACTTTAAATTGTAAAATTGATATCATCTTTACTCTTATCCTTACGAACTTGAATGATTAATTAATGTATGACAATTTATCCAAATTTTTAAGGGATTTTAATAAAGAAAAAATACTTTAAAGCATATAGATTATCATTATCCGACGATATAGACAACAATTTATGGTATGTTCTTGTAGTTGAAATTAAAACCAAGCTATATAAGTACAGTATATATATTATTATTGAGTTCAATTAATACAGAATTTGTATGTGAAAACCAAACAGAATTCTAATTTTATTTAATGTTTTAACATTGTGTCATTGTAATTATAAATACTGAATTTCTAGACTCGCAATTGAAAGTGAAACAAAAGATCAACAAAAACAAAACAGAAATAGATCGAAATAGTCAAATAAGACAATTTGTATTCATTTCGTTAAAACTATGACAATTTTTTTTTGTTAATTTTTTTTTAACAGAAACAAGGCTAATCTGAGTTTCTCAACAGTCACATGGTCTGAATTAAAGACTGTTTGGTTCCCCAACAAAGATAATGAAATACTATTCTCCAACAGTAAGAAGCCAGTCACCAGCTGTAATAAAATTTAATATTGCAATTAATCGAATAAAACGATGGTAATAAAAACCAGGATACTGGTTTTGTTAACTGATCATTTAAGTTCATTGAATGATGATTAATTAAATTTGCGGACAAGATTAAAATATTGGGTCACGAAAAGTAAAAAATAAAAACACATGTTAATTTTTCACTTCCTTCAGATCCTAGCTTATTTTTCTTAATGGATCAAATAAAAAAAGTATTATGCTTTTAGGCCTTTTTGATAAAAGTAATTAAATTTGGCCTGTATTTTGATATTACATGACTGTATATATTTAATATGATTGATGATTTACATTCAAATTAGGAAGGTACGGTGCTTTCTATGGATTATCAAAAAAATACTGCTATAATACAAATTATACATTATTTTATATTATATGTAAATATAGAATTATATAAACATATGTGTGTACAGAAAAAATTGGTTTGTTCTATTGTGTTTCAGATGGTGGAAACAATTAATACAATATAATTAATTGATATATTACAATATGATTATATATGATGTGTGATTTAATTGACTTTTAGTGAAACTTTATCATGGTGTATTATCAATGATTATCAGTTTAAAGTATCCACTTCCTGGTGATAATTAGAGATAATTGGTTAATCATTATCCTTTATAGTTAATCTTGCTACATGTATTCTATGGACAGGCTATCAGCCCTGTACATCTAGATATAATTAACAACTTTTAAACAATTGAAACAGGATGGAAAAGTTTTCATGGCTGATTTGAGTTTGATCTTGACCTGAGAGAAATAAAGATATTTGTATTTGTATTTGAGTTGGGAGATACAATTGAAGATCATTTACTGAGAGATATAGTCTTTAATTGTTTTAATTGATTGATCAATTATTGATTTTAATTGATAATAATAATAACAGGATAATTGGGAGTTATGAATTAGCATGAATTATGGTAAAGGTGTTAATGGAATATATTTAATGAGGAGATAGGAAGTGTTTCTCATGAAGTTGATAATGAAGAGTAAGATATTAGGATATAAAATGTGGATCAGATTTTTAGATCTTTAATCATTGCAAAACATTGCTATTGATCAGATATAACAATTGATTAGTATTCTGAAAATTATCTTCTATTTTGGAGATTATAAATTTAGATGGTACTCAAAAACTGACTGTAAAATACATGTGTATTTGTAAAGGATTCATTCAATATTGGATTGTATTTATGTTAAACAACAGTGTTAAATGTAATTTTTGTGTGAAGTTTTGGTGTTTTGAATTTGAAACATAGTTTAGTTCTGGTTGTTTGATTAAAGAAAGGATCAGAAACAATGAGAAAGAAGCAGATTGGCCAGCGTGCCTTACTAGAGGAGGAGTTTTCAGTAGAGGGTAGGAAGTGTCATTAATTTAAAGTTATTGTGATAAATTATTTTTTCTTTTGTTTAATTAGTTAGCCTAGATTCTAGTTAAATATATCCTTTTATAATCCCTATAATTGTTTCCAATACCATTCTAGTGATTAAAAATCTTGATTTCCAAGAAAAAGTCTCTTCCTTGTTCCAAGCTTCCTTGTTTAATTACTGTGATTCTAAAGGGGAAGTAACTATTAAGTGATTAAAATATTTTTAGATTTGATTATAAAGGGGAGTAACTCTGTGCAACCATACAATTTGTATATTTAACCAGAAAAGGGGAGTAACTCTTGTGAATTAATTCAATTGAGGAAGGGGAGTAACTCTTGAGTGGATCAAAATATTGTAGATTTTTTATGTGTTACAGAACAACTTCAAGAGTGTTGGTTTTGTTTTTAAGTGGATTTATTGAAATTTAATGACTTTATTGAATTTAATTTGTCTTCTGAAACATTATAGGTTATTTTGTTCCGATAAGTTAACATATTGATATGGTAAGATTTAAGCATAATCACCGAAAATGTGCCTACTTTTAAAACAAACAATGATTTCTGCATAAAACTTGATTTATACCAGATTGTTCATTAGTGATTTTAACAGTCAAATATTTATTATGGATTTACAGTTTTATTTGAAGTTGATCGAAAAATCATGGATTCACTCGTATATAGCCAAGGTACAAATCCGAATGGATTTGATAAGCGGTGTTGAAAAAAATGCCCGAAACACATGTAAATTACCATTTAGTTTAATGTTATGAGAAATAAATTCCAAATATCTTAATTCTAAGCCGCCTAAGTTGCAGTATGACTTAAGTACCCTTAAATTCGTCAAATTTTCAAGGGCCATAATCAGATGCAGTTTGGTTTATTTATGTGATTTTGATAAAAAAAAGATTTAGACCCATGCTGTTCTGAATGAGTATTTAAGATTTGTTTCAGACCGATTGCAAATATTATGTAATAAAGTTAAGTACGGCAATTCTTAAAAACTATCGTTAACATTGATAATGTGAAGATGTATAAGAAGATAGTGCTTTTAACGATGTTAGAAAAGGATTTATAATGCATTTTGAATTTCATTATTTTACGTGCTTTTATTTAATCTTTAGTACGAATTAAATGCATCTACATTATTAATTTGTCTTCTTTCGCTAAGTTGTTTTTAAGCCCTGTGTCTGAGGAGGGTTTGAGGGGACTAAATCTGGAATTCTGCATTCTCTACAAGAGGGATTATCAAAAATCTCGACTTATCTTTCTATGGAAAATCCTTTATCTCTCATTCCAAGATGTAATACATTCATTATAAATACAAACTGCTCTATGATGTATGGGCTGTTCATTTCTTGCATATCAAAAAAAAATATTTAAAAAAAATGAAAATTAATTGTTTTTGTTTTTTTTATTGGAAAATCTTAGTAATAAGCACTTTCTGGTGAGTTAGTTGCATTTAAAACAGTTTCAAAGTTAAATACATTAAGTTTTGTTTTAAAAACTGTTAACATGACATTTCTTGAACAATTGGTTTTTGTCACAGAGACAAGTTAAATGTTATAGCATCAAGAGGTAATGTAGTTTTCAAGTCATCCAAATTTTACGCAATCTACAATCTGTATGTAAGCTCAGTAAATCTATCTATAAAAGCAAAATAAATCCATAAAAGCAAAGTAAATCCATCTATGAATTACTTTTTTCTTGGATAACAAATTGCGAAATAAGGCAGCGTTTGATTTGAGTCGAGATTTCCTTTTGGCGAATCGAGATATCCCGAAAAACGAATACGTAAATGCTAACGACAAATTTGCGTTAGGATTAGCAGTTCTCTAAAAAGAGTTTCTCTAATATTTACAATGCTTTATCCTTAGCGAATGTGCCGAGGGACATTAAATGTATGAAATTGGACGTATTAAGTGGGATAAGCGAGTTGAATTTTAGATTTGTTTTCTTCAAATATCATAATTAAGGATCAGCTATTGCGGTACAAGAAATCTTCCACTTTGCAAAGGATTATGGGTAAATGGAACGGATCTCCTGCAATCAAAGCAATCTGTCTTTATAAGATAACAGTAACATATTTAAGACGGTTTTTCTTTCAGTGGAAGATCAGTCTGTAGGGAGTTGTTGAGGTGACAACAACTGTGTGCTAAACTTCACTTTTCCAATACTGGACTGGTAGTGAATAGCTTCTCGAGCCTTTTTTTTCTATAGAAAAACACTATATAGGTAGTGAATAGTTCACAAATATTGAAATTTTTATAGGAAAACAAGTGTTTGTATAAACTATTGAACAAGATGGATTTTAAATTTTAGGAGAGCATTGAAATAGTGTACTATCTATTTATTTATTGAGAAAACAAATGACTATCATGTTTGTGAAAAAATAAAATTTTCTTTTATAAAAGAAAAAACAATAATTGTGAAAAAAAAATGCTGGAGTTTATTAAAGACATTCAGGGTGAGTGTTTGGTACTCTCTGTATAAATATACATCATGCTGTAACTCAATCTATTTTTAGTTGTTGATGTAGAAATGAAAATATTAATTTGAATAATGTGATACTGACTTGATAATGTTTTTATATTTTAGATTTTTCTTATGATAATTTGGCACGGAGAGGTTCCCTGCACTTGATAAGTGTTATATGCTTTTTGGCTCATGCATATTTATGTCATAGGCCAATTTTTATGATATTGTTTGAAATAGAATATAGTTATATTCTAATGTTTTCAGGGTTGAAATGAAGTTGCGATAATGATTTTGATGTTTCAAGAGCATTATGTGCAATAATTTTTATGATTAAATTTTTAGGCATATTGCTATTCTGTATATATATAAGGTAATATACAGCATTGTTTTTGGTGTTATTTTATTATGTGTATTCTTATTTTACAGAACTAAAGGTCTTGTGCAAGGAAAATTTTTTTAAGATTTTTAAATGTTTATTATTGATATATTTATATTTACGTATTTTTTAATTTTTACTTTCAGGTACTCGTTCCCTACCCATTCATTGCATTGTTGAACAGACAAATGGATCAGCATCTTTCGACAACTTGTCGGCAGAAAAATCCACGCATAGTACCGTAGAACTCGACAGCTACGCCATTTTACCAGGAACAACGCTTCTCACAGAATGTGTGCGGGCGGCACTTCTTAAACTTGGCTATAATTCCACTGAAGCTATAGGGGCCAAAGGTAAATAGAAATGAATAATCAGTGTCAAAAATATAATTACACAACTATATATAGTTTCAGTCATAAATTCTTAGCCAATAAGTTTGATTAAAAAAATTAAAGGTTGAACCAATTACTTGAAATTTTAGGCATTTTAGCTCCTTTTAAATTTTTTATAAAGATGAATTCATGTTTTTTATACAGAAAAAAACGGACTGCATACATTACTTTGCACATTCTTGACACTTGAATATGGTAAAAAAAAAAAATATTGTCATCTCCTTTATGCAGTTTTTTTTATATAATCAAGATGCTATAAAGAAAATTATATTTATTTTCCTGTTATTGATATGTCAAAACCCTTCAAATTAATATGATTTTTATGATCAGTTATTTACATATCGTAAAACAAATAAGTGGTCAGTCTTCATATCAAAGAAACTTACCAAGGCATTCCTGCACAGATTAAGCACTGATAAGAAAATTTGATTGTTTATAATCAGTATTTAATAGTTATCTTCTTCATTAAATGTCTTAAAATTGTAAGGTTACACCTACATTTTGAGAAAAATAATAATAAACAATAAATTAAAAGATTGGGAGGGGAGAACAACACATTAAAACACCAGGTCGGTTTATGTATATTCATATAACTACTGGTTTCGGGTACTATATACCCTTCTTCAAGTTATTGAAAATAATAATATAAAAAAAAAATCAAACAGGTTAAGCATTTATGAAATGTTTAAATATTTACAATAGAATGGATCAATTTGTCTATTTTTATCGGCATATTTCTTCCTCATCACTAATTTAGTAATCGCTCATTTTGTACTGATCATAGGTATTTTCTAAGGATTATTTTTTAAGGCTAGCTTTAACCCTAAACTGACATGAACCGAAAATGATAAACCTTTGCCACCAGTCTAGAGCCAGGTCACCATTTCTAAACATCCATGCGCAATCAGAAAAGTCTGTATACTTTAGGCGGAGTAATTTTAAATTTTCATCTTGATACCCATAAAATTCCGACACGGAAATGGAAGCTGGTCAAGTCCATTTAAGAAATTCAGCAGATTAAGGGCTATTTTTTACTATTTTTAATAGAACATTTTTTTTTAAAAAAAAATTGAGCCAGAGTCCTGTTGATTTAAAATTTCAGTATCTCGGTACCCTATGCAAACAAAACACAAATTAAAGTGATGTCATGCACTAAATGGAAAGCTAAAGTTTGTAAAATTTTATTGAAAAGAAATAGGCTATAATATTATATATTTAATTTTTAATAAAATTTTTGTGATCACAATCGTTAATAAACCAATACAGTATTAAATGGCTGCCTCGGGCCTTTTAAGGACTGAAATGTAATTAAATTAGAATTTGTTAATCCTTTCAGCGTAATATGACATATGATGAATTTGTGGCAAAGTCACTAAAAGGTTACCTTTTCCACGTTGAGAAATGTTTAGATTTTCTTTTTCTGATCAACAGTATTTTTAGCGCTTTGCATGCTGGGATAATTGTCATCTGTTGAAAATTACGTTTTCAGTAGTCTTAGGATTAAATAAAAATGGCTTTTTTTAAGTAAAATTACTTTGCTTGGGAGGGGCAGCTAGCAGATTGGATGTAAATGAAGGCAAATGGGCTTGAATTTAATGAAAGATAAGAGAGACCTGGAATAGAATTTTTTCTTTTGTCAAGCTACATCCTGAATATATTAATCAAGCTCATACAAGAAAAAAAGGAAAGCAGGTTATTCTTTACCATGTGGTAAAGTATTAAATTACAATAAAAAAATCCTCTACCTATCTGTTACATAACAATAAAATAATTCCCTGTTAAAGCAGGTACTAGTATGTGTTATAATTTTATTGTTTACTTTGTTTTAGGGGCAGTTCAGGTTAAGAATTGGAGACCACTGGACTTTGAGACTATCACTGACAACAAAAATGCCACCATTGATGATATGCTAGGGGAGCTAACTCAAGTTGCAACACTCAGAATAAGAATTTGCAGGTATGTAGTTGCTTCCCTTTATCTTAAATAATTTTTCTGTGGTTTTGAGGGTTGATTGCAAAACTGCAGTAACTTATATGAAATAAAGAAGTACTTACAACAGTTTTGCAATCAACCCTCAATTTGTCTTCTCTTGTTTATCTTAATTAAGACTCTGAAATCAATTTCAGAATAAAATTATATTCTTTATTTGTCTGTAATAATACCCTATATGCACACATTTCATTGAATCATTTTATTTCATGAATTAATTTGAAGCCTAAAATGATATATTTATTGGTAAGCTGACTTAATCAGAATTACTAATTACATAAACAGGATTTTTTACAAAAGATATTTTTTTGGGTAAAGAAACCCTTAAAGGAGCTCCACAGAGGTCAAAAATCCTAAAAGAATACAATTGGAAATTCTTACATAGATAAAGAGTAGTCCTTAAAATGGAAAAATTTGCAAAGGAAAATAGAAAAATGTGCCAAGAATTCAATTGAAAATCGAATTTTTTTTTGTGCAATTCTTTGCTAGATCTTGGTGAAAAGCGTTTCAACACTTTATTTTTGGGTACTCTTTTGCACTTTCTGAAAATACAGGGTGAGAGAATGGTCTGAAAAATTGCACACACGATACTGGTTTAGATCTTCATTGTATGGTACACATATCTTGGAAAAATATTTCTAGTGCCATCATGTCAAAAAAACCTCAAGTTGAGTTCCTTTAATGTCGGATTGGCAGGATTGGTTTTGGTTTGACTGTCTCAGCTTAATCAAGACTTTTTATGATAATACAATGCAAGATACCGGTAATAATGCTGCTTATTATCTCTAGGTATTCCAAATTTTGCTTTCATCATCTACCTTTGATGATGAATATTTTGGTTTTCATCATTATCATCCTTATTATCATCAACATCTATTCTGGTGGCATATGTGAATTATATAACTTTGCTTATATAAAATACAGTCTATTCATCTATTACATACACAGAATTGCTTGAAAATAGTGATAATTGTATTTCAGTTTTGTATTTTCAAGAGCAAAGGACCAACCTAGGTTTTTATTTGTTTCTCCATTTTTCCAGTTTCTGTTTTACTTTTACAAGTTTGTTTTTTTGTTTTGCACACAGTTTTGTTTTTTCAATTTTGAATGTTAAAACAAATCAAGCATTATCATACATGGAAAACTAGCGTTCTAATTTTATGTGTCTGCAACATACTGCTATGGTTGAAATAAAAACTATTGTCAGTTGTTGTTTTTTTTCTGCCAAGCTTAAGTGTGACCTCTAGTCTCAGAAAAATTATGTTTTATGCAACAATTGGTTATGAAATGGTAAAAAATTCCAATTTAGAAGGTTGGAAAAAAAAAAGAAATAGTGACGGTGGTTTGGTTTTGTAACAATTGGCTGTATTAAGTTCCTCCATAGATTCATACCCCATGTTCATCAATTCGTTATATTTTATCGCAAACTTAAAAGCAATTACCACGGCAACATTTTCTGTAATTATACCTCCGAATATTACAGCGCAACAAAAATCACGTCGGCAGAGGAAGTGAAAGAGAAATTGCTACAATTATTGTTGAATCAATCTCAAAGTCTACTCGTGAACGCTGGATGCCCCGTGCTGGACAAGGTTAGTTATTACTCAAATAGTTCTTTTGTGGTTTTTTTTTGTTTTTGTTTTTTATATATAACAAAGTGGTAAATACCAGTTTCTGAATAAAATTTTTGCTTGTATTTCTTTATACAATATATTGCATAATGTTAAATGCTATAAATGAAAAAAAAGTCTGTTATGAATATTTTTATGTACATTTTGATTAAGTTAAGTATAATTTTCTCATTATTTAAGAAAACGATGACCTTTGAAAGTTTCTTTGGATTTCTCAGACATTGATAATGTTACAGAATCAAATTTTTATAATTGATTTTATCTCACAGTTATTGTAACTTGTTGCACTAAGGATAACATTTTGCATGTTGACTTATATTGTTATTTTCAGGGAACATCACCTACAAACGGACACACATTAGCTACAATATCTCCCGAGATGAGAAGAGCATTCGACAGGTGGTACGAGGAACAATTGAAGTCGTACACTGACGGAAACAGCAGCGAGCCAGGTAATGTCAACATGACGGCAGCAGCCAAGGAACTTCTGCGTATGCAGCAGGAGAGAATCAAGGTTACAATGGCAACAAGTTACCAGGAGACAGTCAGCAGTCAGGAAAAAATTACGCGCTCTCCACCGATGAATCATATGAGCCAGATTTCTCCGCCAGTGTCGCGACCAACAGCTGCATCAACTCCTACCCACGAGGCTTTCTCCCACCCAGCTTATCAACACTACCTTCCAGGCAAAACAAGGATGAGGACATCTTTTGACCCGGAACATGAAATCCCACGACTTCAAAGATGGTTTACTGATAATCAACATCCATCTCGAGATCAGATGCTTCAGTACTTACAAGAGCTAAACTCACTTGACTCTCGTAAAGGACGACGCCCACTTGATTTGACAAACATCATTTACTGGTTCAAGAATGCAAGAGCAGCACATCGCAGAGCAACGAAAAACAGTGGTGATGACTCTTTTGAGATAGAGGAAGAAAAAGAGTCCTCATCTGCATTGTCTGATAATTACCCCTTCTTGCCTAATCGTAATGCAGTTTACATGGTGCCTTATCCACATTTTCCAAATTTAGACTTACACTCACACATGGGACTTCTCAGTGCACAAAATAAAATTAATGGTCAACTTGATGATCGTGAACCTTGTGACCTTTCTATGAATTCAAGGTCAAAGACGCCATTAGATGAAAATCAGGTAAAAACGAACAAATCAGACATGGAGATAAGTAAAAGACAATCACCGATCGAGCATGAGAAACTTGGTAGCGTCAATGTCAAAGTAGAGAAAGAAGAGCCACAGGTATCTCCGTCAAGGTCAGATGAAGGTTTCTCAGAAATGGTAGAGAGGTCAATGCCTAAAAGTCAGACGCCAGAGATTGATAATATACATGTGCCTGAAAGCAAGAGTGACGATAAAGAAGAGGTGAATGAACACGACGATATGCCAAAAGATCTTACAGTAGAAAAGTCAAAAGAAGTAGAAAAAATATGTAAGGAAATTGTTGATCAGCCATCTGATTTGTCAAAGAACGATATGGATGACATATCAGTGATTAAAACAGTAGAAAAGCCTGATCAATATTCATCTGATGATAGACCTAAAGATTTGTCCAATGGAAAGCGACGTTATGAAAGCGACGATGATGATATTGAATCTGATTATGATGACGACGACCGCTCCGTGGACGGATCAGTTTCTAGTCACGATGATAAAATGTCAAATCTTCGAGATTCTTACCTCACTTCTGCTAGGGGGTTAAACTTCAGCGCTGTTACGAGTAGTCCGTCCGGCCAACCTCTTCACATCCCCCAGTTCCCACATCCACTTGCTATGCATTACTTCCCTTTGAATACTCACTTCTACTCTCAGCAAGCCAATCAAATGAAATTTCATAATCAGCACTCATCGCAGCAGACTTCGCCCAAATCTTCACCAGGTCAAGGTCAGGAAAACAACAACTCTCATAGGAAAAGACGGACAAGGGTTTTCATCGACCCATTATCGGAAATACCGAAATTAGAGAAATGGTTTTTAGACGACACCCACCCTTCATCATATATGATAGACAAATATTGCGAAGAACTAAATAGTTCCGAATATAGACAGAAGTTTCCAAAATTGGAGCCCAAAAATGTACAATTGTGGTTCAAAAATCATCGTGCTAAAGTTAAACGTATGAGAATCGGGGGCTTTGGTGATCATCAGATTTTCTCATGAGATTATGGTGTTTTACACATTTTTATAGATATGATATGTTTTAATTGAGATTCTATGTTTAAATTTTTAACATTTGTGCTTTATGTTGAGAGGAGATATGGTCATTTTACTGAAACAATTTTAAGTATATTAATCAAAATTATAAGATTTATTGTAATATAACTTTGGTATTTTTTATCAAATTGTTGCAGATTTATGAGTAAGTGAGACATAATTATTTTCATTTTACTGGGTTATGGCAATATTCTGTTCCTTTCATGGCAATCTTTTGTGTTTCAAATTTTAAATTATTTTCTATGTTAATTATTCTCCTGTTGGAAGAATTTTTATACACCCTTTTGTACCCTCTAAATTGTTCTGTAAAAGAAGGTTCAGTCTTGAAATGAAGGGAGTGGGGCAAAATGGTTCTGTCTCGGGGTTATTTTTAATTTCTGTCTCAAGATTCAGATTTTGTTGTAAAACTGCAATAAGAGATTCATTATTGGTTCAGTTTGTTTTGTGTATTTATTTGAGATTGTATGGTTAAAGAGATTGTTCACTTTATGCAGATGAAAATTTTATTCAGAAACCAGTCTGTTGGTAGAATGATTTAATTGGTTTATTTCAAATTTTTATTTGAAATTGACCAATGGCATCATTGCATTTTTAGACTGGTCTTGTGACTTATTTATCTTTAAAGTTGTATCAGGAAATTAAGTTACTATGCAAAAAAACTTCAGAATTCTATAATTTAAAGTTGAAAATGATTACTTTGTATGCAAACAACACTTTGACTTCATTAATTTGTGTGTATAAAAAAATACAACTCAAACATTTTTTTTTCTGGATATTTTTTAAAATCATTGTACATGTAGTTATACTAGTGGACAAGAAGATGAATTATAAGTATTCCCCAATTTATTTTGACAAGGTTCTACGCAAGCTGAATATATTGTACATGTAATTGGCGATTTATACAAATGGCTGGGGTTTTGCATATTTTTGCTTTTCAGTGTCTCTGTTTTGAATCCTCGTGTTACATAGTTTTATCATTGTGATTAATTTCAAAATTATATATCATTTCCTATTTTCATCACCCCATATGATTTTGTTTATGTACAAAGTTGACGTTATGTGTAATGGTAATTTATTTATGTCATTGAGTTGTGTATAGAGATGTTTATTTATAGAATCGTGTCAATTATAAAAATGATAATAATATTTGGTTTACAGAAGTTTTCATAATAAAGTTGAATTTGATAAAGAAAAAAAAAATTGTAATATATTTTTTTTTTTACTATATATGCCTGGTTACATTATCCTAAAATATTAAATTGGCAAATTTTGCAATGACTGTCTCATTTTAACTCTTGTATGGTTTCTGACATGCACAAAATATCTTACAGACAAAAGGAGTTAGTGACCTTACCAAATTCCCAATAAAATGAGTGTAACAAATTATGCTGGAAACTATATTTCATATAAAGAAATGACACGGAGCAAAATCAAGTGTGTGTTTGTGAAATAAATGGTAAAGTTCGGAAGAAATATTCTGGCTAACCATGGTTTTAAATGGAATTGGTAAAAAAACATGATAAAGAAAGTTCAATAAGGTCCATATTTCCATCATCACAGTTTAAGAAACCATTGTTTTCTTTAATGGAAACACTGTTAGCTCAAACCTTATATTCCTTTGGGGGAGTTAAAGGGGGATAAAATCCCCCAAGTAAAACGAAAACTCTACATTCCAGATTAAAAAACACTTTAGATAGATTATTTTCGAATCTCAAAGATTTATGTTCTTACGTACTCTCAATTATTATTTGACTAAAGTACCTGTAACCTGGTACTGGATCTTTTTAAAAACTCAACATATTTATATTTTTGTTTCGTTTTATTTTCCGTTGTATGTTTTTTTTTGTTGTTATTAAGGATTGTTTCTTTTAAGTATTAATGATACATGTACAAAATTGGTGTGTAAAAGTTGCTATGGTAACATTGAGGAGCGCGCATAAATTTTGTTACATTTCATTTGTTTCATATTTCATTGTTTACTGTAAAAAATTAAAGACTTCATTTCATTTTGGTTGAACCGTCATTATTGATATAATGAAAAATTGGGGGTAGAGGAAGAACATCCAATTATCCATTTTAAGTAAGTATATGAAGATGGGAATGTATAAAAAAAGTTACATGATCTAATATTTGGGTAATTTACTTTAATCCCGTCCGAAGTTATTATAATTAACTTGTCCAGCTTTGAATTTTGAACTGTCCAATTTTAGTTAGAGGGATTTCAAGTACAAAGAAAGGTAAAATGGAGCTGAATAGAGAAAGAATTCAGGAAAGTGTCTGAAATCCTGGCTGTATACTGGTTGCATAGACACATCCATATCGCAATGAAACACTTGTCCCCATTAGATGTACATTAGTATTATAATGGAAATTCATATGTAATACAACATATAAATGATGAACAGATTTGTTTATGTACCTAAATCATTTGTTATAAAGTATGTTTTTTGTTTGTTTAAAAAACGATTCCTTTACCAACACAAATTATCACAACATGTTTTCATTTATGCGACCTTTAATTTTTACACGATCAGGGTCCCAAACTTGCTACCATAGCAACTAGACAAGGTCGGAAGACCATGCTTATTACGTTATTTGAAAAAGTGTGAAATAAGGGTGCTAACTTTTTTTTGTATTCAATACGAATGTGAAATATTTGTATGATTCTAAACAATTGATTGACATTCATCATTTATGTACAAGTGTATAATGGCATTTATTGTGTATATTTGAAAGATGGTTACTGTTTTTTTGTTTACAAGAGTTCAAACGAAATTATTGTATACATTATTCTTTAAAAGTAGAATACTGGTATTATATTTTTATATTTAAATATATATATACATGTATATATAAAAAAGAGTAAAAATTTTGGAGTAATGGAAATAATCCTATATAACAAATCCTGATGAACATGCATGTGAGTTGTGATATTGGTATATATTATACAAGAATATCATCACAGCGGAAAACACCTCTGTCATATGACCAAAAAATGTAGGCAAAATTAAGAAAATGTTAAGGTAACTTACAAAATAATTGGTTAGAGCTGCTTTATGTTTATCAATATTTACCAGCCTTTTTTTTTAAAAAGAAAAAAAATGATTATGATAAGACCTTGAGATATTTAAATAAGCCTTTTATGTTTAATAAAACATATTTTATTGAGAAATCAGGTATTTTTTAAGGAACAGAATAAAGTGTTTATAAGAATTCAGTTTTTGAAGAATAAGGTGTTCAATAAAAGAGGTTATATAATTATTATTTATGACTAATAAAGTTGGACCTATGTTATCTAACTTTATGCTATATGCTAAAATAACTACACATTTATGTATGCAACTTGATGCTATTTACAACATTAACTACACAAACAAAAAGGTGTGTTCATCAAAAAATATCGGTGCAAATCTGTTCGTGGGTGGCTGGAGGCGGGGATTATTAAAAGTAATGTAATTATGGGCTTACAATTGAATTATTTGTTTTCATTCGATCATTAAACCATTTTGTGAATTCAGGTAATAAAATCAAACGCCATGTAATACCTATGAATTGAAGAATTAACTATTAAGACATTATATCAAAATGCAGTATAAGAATTTTTTATAGCTATGAAATTTACAGCAGCTAGTGATGATTAAAACATTATCTGCATACCAGAAAAAAAACAAAACAATCGGTATCACTGATACGGAAAAAAAAATCATTTATTGCAAAGAAATTTGTATTGTAATAGCCAGTAAAGCAGGTAATTACCGATACTTTCTGTTTAGTATTGTTGTTACTACACAGTTGTTACATATTTCCAACGTTTGAGCATAAAATTGTGTTGTAATTTTTTTTGTCATTTTGACGCAAAATTTTCATATATTTTGTTCATGAAACTTATGTTTTCATATTATTTTTTTTATATGTCAAATTTGAAGGCTAGTCAAATTTATTTCTTTTTATTTATGTATACCTTTGTACATTTCAGTATAAATGTGTACATTTATGTATAACTATGTACATTGTTGTTTGCAGACATGACAAATAGATATAAAAATGTACACTTTTTGTCTCAATATACATGTATAATGTAATTCTTTTTGTTTCTTTCTCTTTATTTATTAAGAGTCACAAAGTAAGTTCAGTGCAACCTGTTAAGAATGTATGTGTTCAATGATTGTCATTGGTCTGATTAATATCTTCTCAGCCAATCAAATGCTGGGATACACAGACTGGCTTTATTTGGCCAATGAAAATGAAGTTTACAATTTAATGAGACTGGTTCCCTTTTGTTTTGTTTCAATGATATAGGATAAATACTAGAGGCCAGGTAAAAGCAGGAGTGATAGTGATATTAAGAATGGTTGACTGTACAGAATTTTTTTATTTTGTAAAGTGAATAAAATTCGTTGTTAGTTTTGAACATTAAGTAAAAAAAAAACATTAGTTATTGTGTTCAACATATACATCGTATTGTGGATAGAACATCATAAATGAAAAAGTAAATAAAATGCATGCAAAATGTTGAAAACATTGTTTGTTTTTTTATTCACCCTCAGTGACACAGATTCTCCACCCACTTGTTGCTAAACATAGGCAACTAGCATCCTAAAAACAAATTGAATATGTTATTAGCTGTCTAGAGCACGTGTGTTCAAGATGGGCTTTTACTATCACTCGCTGTCCGGCATCCATCCGTCTGTCCACACTTCTTTGGACAACATTGAGGTCAATAATTTCAAAACATTCTATGAATCTTTAAAAGTTGTTCAAAAAATTCAATTCATGCAGAAAATCTTAAAAATCATCTTCTCTGAAACTATAAATGCTAGTGCTAAGATATTTGGCATGAAGCATCATGTAGTGAACCTCTACCAAGCTTGTGTAAACAACAGCCCTAGGGTCAAAATTGGCCCTGCCCAAGGGAGTCATTGGTTTTCCTTGTATGTTTAAAGTGGTCTTTAGTAATCATCTTCTTTGATACAATAAAGGCTGGAGCTTAGGTATTTGGTATGAAACATACTGTAATGGACCACTACCAAGCATGTTCAAATTATAATCCTTTGGTCAAAATTGGCCATGCCAGTGGGTCATGGGTTTACCTTGTTTGTATGAAGTAAAATCTATAAGTCATATCCTTTGAAACCATAAAGGCTAGAACTTCGATATTTGGCATGAAGCATTGTGAAGTCAACTCTACAAAGTTTTTTTAAGATGTTTACTCTGGGGTCAAAATTACCCCCACCCCAGGGGGTCAAGGTTTTTTGCTCATCTGTATCTAGTTTACTAAACAAAATGGCAGCCAGATCTTAGCTTTTACAGCCATGCTTCAGATTAATTAATAAAGCTATACATGAATGATCTTTAGGTACAAAATTTGCTAAAATGGTTTCATGTCTAAAACAGAAATAAAACTTAAATGACATCTCCAACTGAATTAATAGGAATGCCCAGTCATTAAATATTGTCCATATATACTTATCCTCTGGTGAGCGATAAAGGGCCATTATGGCTCTCTTGTTTGAAAATCTATAGTGTTTGAATACTTGTTTCCCTTTACAGTTTTTTTAGAACAGTATGCTGAAAGAGTTTTAACTTTCTTCCTCAGCCTTTTTTTCTAGAATGATAAAAGTTGGTTATACTATACTGTCCCACCAAATTTGAATTATTATCTAATTCATCTTTTTCCAAATGTGAAAAATTTGTAATGTTTAAATTATTGCCATGTAAACCCTGGAGTCAACATTTCATTATTTTCTATAAGTCAATAATATACATGTAGTTAAAAATATGGTAAAACTATTGATCTGGTTTGGGTTATTATCATCTGATGTTACTAGATAATGTCGGAAATGATGAACAGGTTGAATATTCTGAACTAAGCGTGTCTTAGGAGGCCCATATCTTGTGGTGTTTGCTAGCCCATTCCAACCTGCATGACTGGTACATTGTTCCAAAAATTAGGCTGAATAAAGGTTTAAAGTGTTAAACACTGAATATGGTAGAATGATGGTGTTTTATAATCAACAATATAGACTGTGTATCACCTTGAATCAATTTATACACAAATCTTTAGTTGTAGTATGATATACCAGTCCAAAATACATAAATTATATGTGTGCAACAATTGTGTCACACTTGAAAACAGTTTTTTAATAAAAGAGAGTAGAATCAAAGTAATATTTCTTTCATTTGAACTTTTGAAATGTACACTTTTTTGTGCAAAGGGAGATGACTTCTACAATTCAGTGAATTTTTATTGAATTATAAGAGTTTATTCCCTTCTCTTCTTCATTAAAGGCACATTCAACCTAAGATTTCTCTAAGGAAATGGAAACCTATGTTTTATTATGTTTAGAGCATGCTTGATGCTTTAAAATATCATGTTTAGAAAGTAGGGTTGAATATGAAAGAATTTTTATGAAGTAGCAAAATGTTTTGTATTTCATTTTGTATTCTATACAAACAATAACTTTAATAATTACAAAAAAAGCAAGATTATTGTAGCTCTATGACCAATAAATACTGTTTTTGAAACTATAATAGAACACAAAATAAAAAGCTTTTGATAAATAAAAATAACATCGATAGGGGCATAAGGTGTCTTTGGTATACAAAGGGAAACAGATACTGCATAAGCACATAAAGACTGTAAGAGTTACTCCCCCTTTGTGTTGGTTAAAATAGATATCTAGCTGACATGTGTAAAGGGAAATAAATCCTGTTATAAAGTGCAAAAAAAGATTCAATGAGTTATTTCCCATTACCTTTTAAATGCGTTATTTTATAAGAATTCTCAATTTAAAGTGCAAGTGACTTTGTTTTATATAGCAGTTGGAGTTTTTTATGTCACACCAACACGTATATGGAGTAAGTCACACAATTTCTAAGCCCCTGCAAACTAACTTCTACATGTATATTATATATAGAAGTGGTGATGTTTATTGCAGTTTGAAAGAGTGTTTGTTAGTATCAGGAACATTGTATGTAGATTTAACAGTGTTTGCAAATAATAAACTGCTCTGTGCATTTGAAGTACAAAGTAAATAACATAGTATAGCAATATATATTGTAGAATTAGATAGCAATATTACATACAAATGTACACACACAATTACTGACAATATGGCTTAAATACCTGCAGGTCTTAAATCTCACTCTGGTTTACTTCTTCACAAATAGCAGAAGTAAAAGTTTCCACAGAAAAAAGTACTAAATACAACAAATATTTTGGTTGTAGCTTGCTTGTTGGTCTTGAGTGGTTTAATTTATTCTGAAGTCTTATTATGAGATCAAAGAATTGATACTGTAGTTGTAAGGATCAGGTTATTGCTAATCAGAGGTTGCACTTTACTTTATTTATACATTTTGTTTTTATTTTATATTTCAATAGACAAATGATTGTTGACAACATTGACCTGGAACCTTATGAGTGGAATGATGAATTTGTCAGGTGGACAATATTAGACCTGTTGAAAGTTATGAATCAGTCAACATTAGCCAATTTGTGTCCTTTACCTCAGGTAAATTGTTCCTCACTTTTCTGTTTGGTACTACATTAATAATTTTGTTATATATATATTTAAAAAAAGTGTACATTTAATTTTGTAATGTTGCTTTCCATTGGAAAATTGTGATGTTTGTATAATCTAATTAAAAGAACTATCATTATTGAAGCAAATTCGTTTTCTCCTCTAATAGAAGAAGTTTGCGGTAATAATATTTTTGTTATAAAGATTCTTGACAAGTTATATGGCCACATGTACATGATAATTTACAATATAGTCCTTGCCTAGCAGCCCATGTTATATATACAAACAGCTTTTTATATTGGGCCATAAAACCTGTCAAAATCTTTAGATCTTATAATATACAGGTTTATAATCTTTATATTTGCTATCAAACAATTAAGCTTTTGGTGTAATTGTTTATTATGACACCTGTATAGAGTCAGTTGATTAGGAATGCCTGCCTTACTTGTATCATACTGAGAATACTAGGTTAAGTCTTAATCAAAATACTCAATCATGTTTTAGAGAGAATACTGAGTCATCTCTTAATGGCAATACTCAATCATGTTTTAGAGAGAATACTGAGTCATCTCTTAATGGCAATACTCAGTCATGTGTTAATGGCAATACTCAGTCATGTTTTAATAGCAATACTCAGTCATATCTTAAGAGAATTCTCAGTCATATCTTTATAAGAATACCCAGTCATGTCTTGATCATAATTATCAGACATGTCTTAAAGAAATTTCTCAGTCATGTTCTAATGGCAATACTCAGTCATGTCTTGATCATAATTATCAGACATGTCTTAAAGAAATTTCTCAGTCATGTTCTAATGGCAATACTCAGTCATGTCTTGATCATAATTATCAGACATGTCTTAAAGAAATTTCTCAGTCATGTTCTAATGGCAATACCCAGTCATGACTTGATCATAATTATCAGACATGTCTTAAAGAAATTTCTCAGTCATGTTCTAATGGCAATACCCAGTCATGACTTGATCATAATTATCAGACATGTCTTAAAGAAATTTCTCAGTCATGTTCTAATGGCAATACCCAGTCATGACTTGATCATAATTATCAGACATGTCTTAAAGAAATTTCTCAGTCATGTTCTAATGGCAATACTCAGTCATGTCTTGATCATAATTATCAGACATGTCTTAAAGAAATTTCTCAGTCATGTTCTAATGGCAATACTCAGTCATGTCTTGATCATAATTATCAGACATGTCTTAAAGAAATTTCTCAGTCATGTTCTAATGGCAATACCCAGTCATGACTTAATGAGAATACACAGTCATGTCTTATTGGCAATTCTCATCTCATGTCTTAAAAAAAATTCTCGGTCATGTTCTAATGGCAATACTCAGTCAGGTCTTATTGGCAATACTCGGTCATAAAGAGTATACTCAGTCATGTGTTTGTCATGTTTATTTGAGAATAATCTGTCATGTCTTAGTCACATTTATTTAAGAATACTCAGTCATCTGTAAGTCATGTACATGTATATTTGAGAATACTAGTACTCAGTCATGTCTTAGTCATGTTTATTTGAGAATAATCAGTCATGTTGTAATCTAGTCTTCAGGCTGTTGTAAAATTTTTAAGGGAATACCAATCCTTATATTGGGTGAGTAAAATAAGTACTGGTAATTTTTTCAGTCAATGATTTCCAACATAGTGAACTCGAAATATCCGTCATCGTTGAGCAGTGAGAAGCTGAGAGCATTCGGGACCTGGTACAAGGATTACAAGGCTAGTCAACAGCATTACAGGCATCAAAAACAAGGTATATACTGACTTCTAATTATCCAGCATAAAATAGGACTCTCCTTGAATAGAGAATAGAGAAGGAAGTAAGAAACAGTTTAAAGCATCACAGCTCCAGATTCATGCTCATTTTCATGAAAATTTTGAGATTGTATTTAAAAGTCAAATGTTGTTAGGTGAACAAGGAAAGTACTTTACACATTGCAATTTGCACTTACAATGCACACAAATGACCAAAAAGAAGTCAAAAAGTTTTTAAAAAATTGCTTGTACTGTGTTACAATATGGTGCAAAATCAGTCTTTAATGGCACATAACATAAATTATTACTTGAATCTTGTTACCTTTCTTAAAATCATAGTAAATTTTTCTTAAGTTTGATTTTCTTGATACATTTTGGCATCTTTGGAGACATAGGTTGCTCATTTTGCAAAGCTGTAAGCAAATGGAGTTTCTTGTGTGCTTGTTTTGAGGGCTTACCAGTATTGAGAAAATTGAAAAATTATATGGAAACTTGCTATAGTGATAAGAAATTTACACATACATGTTGAAACAATGAACCATGTGTTTAGTGGCAAACAGCTTGACCAACAGGCCACTGCAGTTTCCTAAATGCTTTCATATTTCTGTCTCCTGTTAAATGAAAATTAAGATTTGAAACAGAGCTCAGAAAAATAAGTTTTAAAAATCTTCAGGCATGGACTTTTAAAGGTTTATTAAACATGTAATGTGAAAATGAAAATAGATATAGATAAGGATTTTAAAAAAGTAAATTTTTTATCTCTTATGATTATGTTTATTTTACTTTAGATGTAACCAATTACCACATTTCAGGGGAGTCACAAGACAGTATTCGCGTGACATTCCATCCCAATATCGAAGTGCCCAGGTTGAAAGCCTGGTACCAGGAACATCCTCTACCCAGTGAAAAACTGCTGTCAATGTATGCCTCTGACCTCAACAACTCACTTGTTCGTTGGGAAAGGCCGAAGATCCAAGTTAAACATTTGAAACAGTGGTGGGTGAATCAGAAGCAGAAACTAAAACGAGAAGAGAAGGAGAAAAGTCTAGAGAGGATTGAGGAAGGAAATGTGACACAGTCAAAAAAATGTAAAGTAGCTTCTCAAAGTTCAAAAAGTGGGGAAAAACTGCGGAATAATCAAAAGGTAGAGAATGAAGTGAGAAAAGTTGAAAGGCAAGGGGTTGTTTGTGAAATCAATATTCTACAAACTCTTCCAAGTGAAAATACTGAGAATGTGAAGTCAAAAGTAAGGAAAACTGTGCCAGAGAACTTTAACATAAATGCATCCAGGGATTCTATTAGCAATACTTATGTACCAGTATCAGAACATAGGGTAGACCACCAAGGTTTCATTATTAGTCATTCAACACCTCTAAGTGCCTCTAATAACACAGATCAAAGTGATCATTTTCAGTATTCACACAGAAGCTTGGATTTAAGCAGACATTTGGAGAAAGGACCAGGATATCAATATCATGGAGTCAGTGATGTAAGAGAAGTGACTTCTGAAGAAGATTCTCATTATCAACCATTGTAATAAATTTATTCATGTCTTACATACCAGAAGATGTTTATGCAAAAACTACAAAGTCAGTTTTTACATGTAATATATTATGTACATTGTTACCGTAAAACCTGCTGAAGTGGTATAATGGACTTGTCCTTCCGTGATTTTAGTTCTGTCCATTGTTAATCAAGGGGAATTCAGTATTAAGATAGTACAAAAATTTAGTTAAGAGTTTCAATAAGGGAACATCTAACTTACCTTTATAACAACTAAAATTGGGTTAAGATTTTAATTAAGCAAACATCTGGCAAGCTTTATAACATTTTCTTGGACTCATTAAAGTTTTGTTTTGGACATGCTTGGACAAATCTAAAATCAAAGTTGACCTTTGATCACATAGAACTGTGACCTTTGCATTGTGAAAATTATTATCTTTTCTAACAATGGTTCTTAGGTGAGTGATTTCAGGGTCATCATAACTCTCTTGTTTATAATTTATACATCAACCAATGTTTATGATAAAATGACAATATTAAAGGAACTCCACTGATGTCAAAAGCCTAAAAAACATAAAATTTGAATTTCTTACATAGTTAAAACAAAACAAAAAATATGCAAAAGATTATTAAGAAATATACACTTGTGTATCATATTTTTTTCGCTATTCTTAGCCCGACTTAAGTGAAAAGTGTTGTAATACTTTTCACTTTTGAGATTTGGGTCATTTCTCACAGTAAGATTTATTATTTTGGAAAAACAGAGTGAGCAAATGATCTGAAATTTTGCATATAAGTTATTGGCCTAGACCTTTATCAAACTGAACATTTATCATGAAAATTTATTTCTAGCCCTGTCATTCAAAAAATCTCAGTGGAGTCCCTTTCATGAATTAATACCAGTGTAAACAAAACATGCTGTCTTTGGTAATACTTTTGATGATTGATGTAAATATACAAAGTGATGGTATTGATGATGATTCTAAAGGCATTCCATTTTGGGGTAAAATTTATTATTTTGCTATTATTATTAGCCGCATTGTAAAGGGCATATTATGTTATACCCCCTGGCGTACGTCTGTCTGTCTGTCCGTCCGTTAGTAATTTGGTTTCCGGAACATAAGTTAAATTCTATTTGGCCCACAATGTTCAAACTTCATAGGATGATTGTCCATATTGGGTAGAAGACCCCTATTGATTTTGGGGTCAAAAGGTCAAAGGTCAAGGTCACTATTACCTTGATACTGAAAACAGTTTCCGGAGCGTAACTTAAGTTCCATTTGACCCACAATGTTCAAACTTCATAGGATAATTGTCCATATTGGGTAGAAGACCCCTATTGATTTTGGGGTCATAAGGTCAAAGGTCAAGGTCACTATTACCTTGATACTGAAAACAGTTTGCGGAGCATAACTTAAGTTCCATTTGGCCCACAATATTCAAACTTCATAGGATGATTTTCCATATTGGGTAGAAGACCCCTATTGATTTTGTGGTCAAAAGGTCAAGGTCACTTTTACCTTAAAATTGAAAACAGTTTCCGGAGCATAACTTAAGTTCCATTTGACCCACAATATTCAAACTTCATAGGATGATTGTCCATATTGGGTAGAAGACCCCTATTGATTTTGGGGTCACTAGGTCAAAAGTCAAGGTCACTATTACCTTGATACTGAAAACAGTTTCCGGAGCATAACTTAAGTTCCATTCGACCCACAATGTTCAAACTTCATAGGATGATTGTCCATATTGGGTAGAAGACCCCTATTGATTTTGGGGTCACAAGGTCAACGTCACTATCACCTTGATACTGAAAACAGTTTCCGGAGCATAACTTAAGTTCCATTCGACCCACAATGTTCAAACTTCATAGGATGATTGTCCATATTGGGTAGAAGATCCCTATTGATTTTTGGGTCACATGGTCAAAGGTCAAGGTCACTATTACCTTGATACTGAAAACAGTTTCCGAAGCATAACTGAAGTTCAATTTAGCCCACAATATTCAAACTTCATTGGATGATTTTCCATATTGGGCAAAAGACCCCTATTGATTTTTGGGTCACTAGGTCAAAGGTCAAGGTCACAATAACCTTAATACTGAAAACAGTTTCTGGAGCATAACATAGGTTCTATTTGGCCCACTTTATTCAAACTTCATAGGATGATTCACTATTACCTTAAAATTGAAAACAGTTTCCGGAGCATATCTAAAGTTCCATTTGGCCCACAATATTCAAACTTCTTAGGATGATTGTCCATATAAGGTAGAAGACCCCTATTGATTATGGGGTCACAAGGTCAAAGGTTAAGGTCATTATTAATAACTTAAGTATTAATCAACCTACATCTGTGAAATTTTAAAGGATGAACAGCTTATTCCCATGTGTTACAAATGCTTCATCCTTACTTAAAAAAACACTTTCGGGCATATAATTCTCCGCCTAGCGGTGCTTTTGTTTAATATGGCATTCACTAGGTTATAGTGATTACATGTGAAAATCACAGTCTTTGTTAAACTTTCTAATATTATACTTAATATAATATTGGAAAGTTTAACAAAGTCTGTACCTTGATTAAGATACCAAGAGATGGTTTATTGATATTAGAAATGAGTATATCATGTTTTCTTTTTTTAAATAAATGTACTATTTCATGTTAATGAAAGTGTCATATCATGTAAATGAATGCAATTAGACATGACAAAGTTAGGAACAATGTCATAGACAAAATGTTCAGTAGAACTTGTTTTGTTACTACATTGGATAGAAAAGGCAAGTGACTAAGGAGGACATATATGCCAAAGTATGGTAAAATGATTATGGACATATATATACACCAAATGATGGTAAATTTTGATGTTTTTAGTGTACACATACAAGAAGTGATGTTAAATTTGTTTGAATGGTTGACATATATACAAAGTAATGATCAAATGACAACTATTGTGGACACATATATACCAAGTGATGGTATATAATATGGTAGACCTATTATACCAAGTGCTAATGAATTGGTATATATGGTTGTCATAGTGATGGTAAAGTGACAAATATTGTTTACATATATACCAAGTGATTGTAAAATGTGAAATATGGTGGACTTATATACCAAGTGATGATAAAATGTGAAAAATGGTGCACATATATACCAAGTGATTGTTAAATGTGAAATATGGTGGACATATATACCAAATGATGTTAGATGAGAACAACAATAGACATGAAATGTCTGGTAGAAGATTACACAGCATAAAATAAGTGTCATAAACAACATGTACAAGTATTTTCTGTTCTCTTATGTACAATTTACATCCATTTTCCAAGGAAAATGGTATTAGGAATGATGACATCTGTACATGCATGTTCCAATACCATTTTACAAAAAGTATGAAAGCATGCAGGCACCAATAGGGTTTAGTATATATTTACATGCATGCACCAATAGGGTTTAGTATATGTACATGCATGAACCAATAGGGTTTAGTATATGTACATGCATGCACCAATAGGGTTTAGTATATGTACATGCATGCACCAATAGGGTTTAGTATATATTTACATGCATGCACCAATAGGGTTTAGTATATATTTACATGCATGCACCAATAGGGTTTAGTATATGTACATGCATGAACCAATAGGGTTTAATAAATGTACATGCCAATAGGGTTTAGTATATGTACATGCATGCACCAATAGGGTTTAGTATATGTACATGCATGCACCAATAGGGTTTAGTATATGTACATGCATGCACCAATAGGGTTTAGTATATGTACATGCATGCACCAATAGGGTTTAGTATATGTACATGCATGCACCAATAGGGTTTAGTATATGTACATGCATGCACCAATAGGGTTTAGTATATGTACATGCATGCACCAATAGGGTTTAGTATATATTTACATGCATGCACCAATAGGGTTTAGTATATGTACATGCATGCACCAATAGGGTTTAGTATATGTACATGCATGCACCAATAGGGTTCAGATGTGATCACTGATCGCTCTTGTTAAGATAAATAAACAAATTAAACCACTGTTTTGTTCAGATCATTGTTTTGTTCAGAATTTTTAAATACATTGTAAACATTTTAAAACAACTGTTTTTTTTTTAAATTGACGGTTTTGCTTATATTAAAGCAGTCTTTTAGAATATAAACCTTTGTGTTGTTTTGTTAAAAAAATCCTAGTAATGGTTTAACACTTATAAATGGTTTGATGAAAGTACCTTTAATTTCCTGGAATTATTATTCTTTATAATAGTTCATTTCATTGTAAAAGTTTGATGAATGTAAATATTAATTGTCATTTTGCATGATTATATAGACCTGATGTAAAACTTGTATTGCCATGATATATTTTTTGTTTTTGGATGTAATAAATCATTTTAAGATACTATATAATTGAATTTGTTCTATCACCGCAAATTGAGTATGAATCCTTGATCCACTGCTAAACTGACCTTTGGGGTCTCTAAGATTCTCATTTCTAAGTTTACTCTATAATAGAAAATTTATTTAATAATTTATAATATGCTTAACCCACTTTGCCTGCAGGCATTAGCTGAATATACTCATGCTACCAATGCAAACCAAGATCAACCATCATGATCTGCACTGTTCACTATTCAGTCTATTCCGTAGATATTTTCATATTTTCCATTTAACTGGTGAATTGTTTAGTCCAGATTGAAAGATGGACAAAAATCTGGAAACAAAGTGATCCCTCGGAAGCATTAATCACAACAAAATTACATGAAAATTGCAGACTCAGTTTGATTAAGTTTGTACATGAGGGATGATTAAGAAGTGCAACATCTCTCACGTCCCCTAGCATCCAACCGAATCCGGGTCAGCTCGGCCCTAAAACATACTCGGCCCCCGAGTCAGCTCGGCCCTATTCCAACTCGGCACGGGTCAACTCGGCCCACTTTTAAAAATGGGTAAAGGACATCAAAGTCGCGGGCTATTATTATATATCAATCAATGTGTATGTTAAAGATACCGATTGATAAAGTAGGTGATAATTATGATTGACTCATTCATTCAAATATGATTAGTGACCACCTGCAATTAATTAGAAGCTTATGCAATTAAGTAAACACGTTTTTTTCCCATATTTTTTTGAAAATTACTTTACAAAGAAAATGAATCTAAGGGAACACATTTTTATTATATCTATATTCACAGGCACAAGTATCGGACCTGGGAAGAAAAAATATGAAGTTATTTTATCAATCTGTTCTTATTTTTTCTTTCCAGGTTCGATTATCGTGTAATTTGTAAAGTGGGCCGAGTTGGTATAGGGCTGAGTTGACTCTTTTCCACCCCACCGGCTTGAGGGGTTCTCAATTCTCAACACTTAACAATGCTGACAACAATGATCCCGAGGGATCAGAAAAATATAACAACAGTGAAGTGAAGTACGGGGCAACTTTTTACATACAAGTCCATTTAAGATATTCAGCGTGATTAGGGTTAGTTTGACTGGAGAATGTCATGCTGTGGTCTTTCAGACAAAATCCATACCATCTTATATATTCAGGTTACGGGGTTCTATACCAAGTTGGGGAATAAGTCCCTGAATTTTAGGAATCGACCTATTTCCCGACTTCTCAGTATTATTTACACTAAGTCCAATATTCATAATTCAATAAATTTCATTTTATATTTTCTTCTCTATAGTCACAACTACTGAAGTTATTTATTATTACTGGAGCTTCTCAGGCTCTTATTTATAATTCAGATCTTGTTGGATGGGAAGTGTAGTTTAAACGCAGTTGTATATATATAGGAGAAGAATTCTTCAAGACTTGTCTTTCATTCTCATCCTTTTTCATGATGTAGAAATAATTTTTTTGTTGTTTATTTGTATGTAAATTATATATACTTTCGGGAATAAATATGTGTAAACCAAATAGCCATAGCTAAGATATTTAGCATGAAACATCTCCTTGTTTTCTAAGATCACCATGCCTTTTAAGACAGTCAAAGGTCATGGTTCTTCTACTGGGCCCAGTGCTTGGGGCGGCATGGGGGCATTTGTCTGTTTTCATCGACAGTTCTTGTTCTAAAAATGTTATTAATGCATACGTAATGATAAGGTGTGTTGAGATAATTACATATATGTTATCGTGGCATATATGTTATGATATCTGTATTGTTATTGCGTATGTTTTTTGAACTGTCCTATAAATACTAGAAAACTAGTGGCAAAAGGTCCATATATTTACGGAAGCCATCATGGAAAAGATGGCAAAAAAAGTTCAACACAATCATGCAGATGATCATGTAATCTCAGTTTTGAAACAGTCACGTTTATAGAAAATTAAAACTTAATAATAATTTACCATGTATCAATGTTGTTCAAAGCAATTAAAGAACCACTAGCATTCAATTGAGCTTTTTTAAACGTGTCATAATTAGTCCACTCTATAAATTCGCACCAGTCAACGCTAAACCAAGAGTATCAATAGTATTTCCATTCATAATGTCTTGTGACTAGAGAGCCCTTATTTTGGATGTATTTATTTACATGTACTTTTAAGTACCTTACGTTTTAGGCAGAATTTCACGCTTTTTTACGTTTGTGCATAACTTTCGTTAAATATTTTAAACCCATTTTAAACAATGGATAATCAAAGTCATTGTACTATGTCTTGTGAGCTTATAGATACATGTGGAAACAATTAAATATGTACCAAGTCTTCCTTTAAAACAAGCACCTGCTGCTGGCTCCGATCACTGTATTTTACAGGGGAAGCCAATATTTGAAACCCTTTTGGGCCTTTCTTGCGTTTTAACATGATAAAAATGTAATTTAAAATGAAATTTTCGTTCCCGTGGTTTGGGACATAAAAACGTACTTTGATTTTGCGAAATTTAAAATTTTTCTCATTTAAATTTCATTTCAGTGAATTTCATTGAGTGTTTGAATCCTTTAAATGTTTTTCCCGATAAGCAACCGTTTCTTTTTTTTTGGGACATCTCCCTTTACGTTTTAATGAAACCCGAAAAGAAAAAAGCTCTGTTATACATTAAAAGGGAACCCTTTTTGTAAAACCCCCCACTTTCTGGTTTTGTAAAGCGCAAAACTAAGTTTCATCCCTTAAACGCTGGTGGGTTCTTCCCCTTTTTATTTTGCATATCAAAAATACTTCCAAGAGAATCACCAGCATCTCCTGTATAATTTCAAATTTCCATCCTGTAGTACTTTATCTCTCGGTGGATCTTGAGACAGCTGTACTTAGCATAGCTAGGCTTGATTTCCATTGAAGTCCTCCATATCAATTCTTAGTTCGTGTTGTTTATCATCGGTCAGTAGATTTAAGTATTGGTTCCCAAGCCAAAACACGCCATTCAAATCACCAAATCTAGTCTTATATTCTTCCCAATCTCGAAAGAAGTCCACACTGCCATCTTGGCGTCGTTTGAAGACTGTCCATCATCCATCGTCAGTATCCATGTGACAGTACACAGACAGTGGTTTTTCAGACCATTTGACTTTTACTCCATTACTGTACAGATCAAATCAAGATTTGTACAGGACTTTTGTGTGTCTAGGGGAGGGTTAGCTTTCTTGTAAACATGTCGAAGAAATCGAACAGTTGCATAATTGCTGTTCCTCGTCAGACTTTATATTTTCTTTTACATATGTTCCCATTGCTGTCACATCTGCAACATTACTCGTGTTACTATTTGCTAAACACACTTTGTGTGCTGTTTTGAGGAACTCATTGTCTTGTCGCATATTTTTGCAAAGTGTCAGTTAAATTTTGTACATTTACTTTAATATCAGATATTTCTCCTCGTAGTAGATACATGTGGTTCTTTTTACTTTCGTTCGCTATTCGCCGACACTATTTAGCAAATCTTGCAGTTTATCTGCCGTTTTGTCTGTTCTTCTTACAGCAGAATTTTGTTGTTTTAATTCTTTTTTCTGTCGTTTTATTCGACTTTTTATCGTTTCCTCTTCTTAAAAACCAAGACTCAGTCGACGATTTTTTTTCTTTTAATATTTTACTGATATCTTTGTTTACCTGACTAGTGTGTTTTGGTTTAATCCCTTTACTGTTACTCTCCAATAATTGATGCAGCATTTCTTTTATGGAAGAAATCTCATGATACAATAAACCGAAAGCATCTCTCCTAAACTTGCTTTCACTCAAAGAACTCGATCTTTAATAAAGTTCAATCAAAAAACATCATTGATTATTTGAAAGAGATAAACTTGTATTCTAGGATCTAATTGGCTCATTTTTATTGTCATTTACAAAGTTTTACATAACATTGTAAGCCTTTTATAGCATTCGGCACGATATGATCAGTTATGTGTTGACGTGCCGTAAAAATCAAACAAACAAACAAAAAAAGGGATGGAATACACGTGAAGGAAAATCAGTAAGCTTACATAAATTAATATCGTTTTATTCTGAAAAAAGAAGTATCTTTTTATATATACCTCACTTAAAAATTGCCAGTGAAAGAACAGTTACACACAGACTCTTAAGATCTCTCAAAATTTAATAGCGCCAGATATCCGAGCGTTTAATTTACCTAAGATTTTTTTAAAGATCTTTATAAAACAGACGTTTCTGTTTCTTGAAGAAAATAAGATTAGGTTCGTAATAACGTAAAATAGATTATTTTTTTCACAATTAATATTCCGTGATTGAAATGTTATTGCCACAATAGAAAAGGATACTGGTACTTTTATAATTTCTTTTAAAAAGGGATACATTTGTTCAAAGTTTCGTGAAAGTTTTGTCATTAGAAGTTGCCTGATTTAATGATTATGCACCATAAAATTTTCCATAGCCAGATAATTCATATATATTGAGTATGTGTTAGAAAATTTATATTAAGTGCTTGGGAGTGTTTTTGTTGATGTTACTTTTGTTATTCTACGACAAAATATACTTCCTACACTGTTAATCACATTAATGTATTTTCAATGAGAGGAAGCTGTACGTCTTGCTAGCCTACAGAAGGTCGATGACTCTACTCATGCAGATGCCCGCTCTTACCTGAAGTAACGAACGCAGGAAACCGGAGGTCTACCTTTCACCACCCATCCTCGGTAACCCAGGCTATTTACCGTTTACAAGTTAGATTTATAATATCAAATGTAGTATATACGGAATGTGTACAGAGTTTTCTCCACTCCCATCTTCAAGGTCGGTGTGACTAAAAATTCATCAAAACGTACACACAATAAAACCTATATTTGTCATTGACAAAAAAATTTGCCATGATTTTTTTCATGTGCCTTACGATAAACATTTCAAATTTTCAACACATAAGAGAAAAAGGTCCATGGAATAGAGAATGAATAAACGATAACTTCTAATTACTATAGTCATCACTAAAATGTTATAATGAAATCTCTTTTTTTTTCCTTTTTTTTTCCAAATCCGACATATAGCAAATCACATTTTGAAGATTATTGTCATCTGCCGATTCCACAAAACATATTCATATTAATTTTCACTCTTAACTTACTTACTCAGCCAGGAGCGATTGTTATGTGTAGATTAGCTTTTCTTCTTGAGCACTTGTGCTCTATAAAGTGCTCTTGTGACGAATTATATGTCCGTCGTATGTTTTCTTTAAGCAACATATCTTTCTAAAGCATATGGTAGATTTTTACGAAACTTCACAGGATAAGATGGCTCTCTACTAATGGTTTCAATCAGATGTACGAGCAAGGAACATAATAATATTTCTTAAATCACCCCTTAAAGGTTAGAATTAGTATTGATTGTTGTTTTTATAACTTGGATAATCATGAAAAAAATCAACTCTAAATATTATTCAATGCAAAAAGTTTAAGGATTTTACAGTCCTGGTAAATCTCTGCCAAGTTTTACTGAATAAACAAAACCTACGAGAAAATGTGGAACCATAATGTTGGTTAATGTGTTCACAACAGATTTCACCTCACAGGCTCCTAACTTGACTTTTTTCATCATTTAATCAACATACATTCATATACATTTAAGCGCGTCGATTGATAAGTAAATCTTTAGATGTTGAAATAGAGAAAATAAGAATCCCTAAAGAAAGTCCAACACAATATTATTAAAAGTCAACAATAAAAATGTAACATATGTAACAATGTTTTCTTTTTACATCGTAGCAAGGTTGTACAGTCCGAAATGATTTACATGGTTAAACATATAATTATTTACGATTTTACAGAACGAAGTATGTTTTGTGTGGAACTAAAAATATTGTTTTGCTTGTAAGGTACAGACATTTCCTCGTGAACAAAGGCTGTCATATTTTAACACACACTATTGTGCTTCCTCATCCGTATTTCTGTGATTTTTGATAATTACAAGCCCTTGAAAACAAAAAGTGTGCTCCCCAAAGTACAAGCAATTGAGTCTTACAGGTGCGGATATTGCTCTTTTTTAGAAATATAATAAAAAAGAGTCTGCATTTTTACCTTGTTAGTCCCCGGAGGGGACTTAATATATACCGTCAGTCCGTCCGTGTGTCCGTCCGTCCGAGCAAACATTTTGGTTAAGGGGCTATGTAACAGTAAAGAGAACAAAACAGAACAATAGGTTCATTCCGTGATCAAAGGGTTTATGGGCTAGAAGCCCTTAAGAAAACAAAGAAAATAACAAAGAAAATAGCCCCTTAACCCAAAATGTTGGAACGTCCGTCCACAAAACAAGATCCCGTGATAACGCAAAAAGTACAGATCGATCTTTTTATATTAAACTTGATATATGGATAGATGGCAGTCTGGATATTACGTACGTCTTTCTCTTTTCTTCCTATGTTGAAAACTTTGGTTGCCATGGCAACAAATCGACTGAAAATATGGCAAATTTAACACATAAATATGATCCAATGATATCGCAAAAAGTAATGAAATTTTTGTGTGTGAAACTTTATATATGGGTAGATGGCAGTCAAGCGATTATGCATGTCCTTTTCTTTTCTTCCTATATTGAACAAAAATAACAAGTAAAAGTAAACTAAAAATATGGGTAGATGGCAGTATGGAGATTATACACATCATTTTAATCTTGACTATAGGGAGTATATTAAGAGCTGTCCTCGGCGAATTCTAGTTTTTACGCTTTTTCACCATAAGTTCTTTAATTACTTCAAACATTAAATATTTCTGATCATCAACCAGACCATATGTGACAAGGTGTACAACACTAGCACAAAAATATCATAATTTTACTTCCCTTAAACACAGAATTTTCATGGAAAAAATGTTGTTGTTTTTGTGATCGCTTTTCGTCCGGCGTCCGTCCGTTGTCCCCCCGCCCGTCCGTCCGTAAACTTTTACTTTTAATGACATCTCCTCATAAACCACTGAGCCAATTTCATCCAAACTTCACAGGAATGTTCCTTTGGTGGTCACCTTTAAAAATTGTTCAAAGAATTTAATTCCATGCAGAACTCTGGTTGCCATGGCAACCGAAAGAAAAAACTTTAAATATCATCTTTTAAAAAACCAAAATAGCTAGAGCTTAGATATTTGGCATGAAGCATCTTCTAGTGAGTGTCTACCAACTTTGTTCAAATAAAAGCCCTGGGGTCAAAATTGGCCCCGCCCAAGGGGGTCATTGATTTTCCCTTTATGCATATAGTAAAAACTTAAAAAATCTTCTTTTAAAGAACCCAAAGAGCTACAGCTAAGATATTTAGCATGAAACATCTTCTAATGAGTGTCTTCCAAGTTTGTACAAATAAAAGCACTGGGGTCAAAATTGGCCCCGCCCCGGGGGTCATTGATTTTCCTTATATGTGTATAGCAAAAACTTCAAAAATCTTCTTTGAAAAAACCCAAATAGCTAGAGTTTAGATATTAAGCATGAAACATCTTCTATAGTGAGTGTCTACAAAGTTTATTCAAATAAAAGCCCTGGGGTCAAAATTGGCCCCGCCCCGGGTGTCATTGATTTTCCTTATATGTGTATAACAAAAACTTAAAAATCTTCTTTGAAAAACCCAAATAGCTAGAGTTTAGATATTAAGCATGAAATATCTTCTAGTAAGTGTCTACAGAGTTTGTTCAAATATAAGCCCTAGGGTCATAACTGGCCCCGTCCTTGGGGTGTCATTGTTTTAAGATATATTTGTATAGTAAAAACATAAAAAAATCTTCTTCAAAAAAACCCCAATGAGCTAGAACTTAGATATTTAGCATGAAACATCTTCTTATTGGTGTCTACCAAGTTTGTTCAAATAAAAGCCCTTGGGTTAAAACTGGCCCTGCCGGAGGGGGTGGGGCAGGTAATTGTTTTTCATTATATGTGTGTAGTAAAAACTAAACAGAATGAAACATCTTCACATGGGTGTCTTCCAAGTTTATTCAAATAAAAGCCCTAAGGTTTAAACTGGCCCCGCTGCGGGGGCCACTATACAGGTGAGCGACCTCAGGGCCATCATGGTCCTCTTGTCTTTTTTTCTCATAACTTCTTTATTTCTTAATGTATCTACTATACAAACTTCATAAATATGTTTCTTATTATCGTTCAAATCATTTGTGAGAAGGTTTAATACTCTAGCTTGCCTATTTTCAGAATAATGCCCCCCCCCTCCCCTTGAACTTAAGTTTTTTTCTAGAAATTAGTACTTTTTACTCAAACTTCGTCATTCCTTTTCGGATTTACTTCAAGCTCCCACATCATAATAATATGACAAGGTTTACAAATCTGACATTCATATCTCTAGAATTATCTCCTCCTTGAACTTTAAATTTTCCTTTCATTCTTTAACTTCCTTATTTCATCATGGATTTATTTTAACTTCAAATAGACATTAATAATCAACACCTACATCACCCATCAGAATGTTGCTGGGGTTCTAACCGGTAGGAGACTTATGGATGACTTGCAATACTATGATAATTGCTTGTTATTTTTGTTTATAGCACAAAATTGCAACTTCTGGTGAAATTTAAATCCGACATTGTATATGTTGTTTACAGATATGTTTAGGATAAAATCTGCCTAAAATATAAAACTGTCCCACTCAAGATTGTTATAAACTGAACAGATAATTTCCGATGGCTATTTAAATTACAGAATCTCCTTGGGCCATGTGAATTACCTTTTCAGTCACTATATGTCCTTGGATAGCTCTAGTGTCTCTTTAAACACGACTGAAAACAGTTGTTTTTACTGTGTTCATATATATGTACCTGTTAACAGATAATTCTGATTTTTTTTTACTTTTTTCATCATTGAGAATTCAAAATCAAAAGCGCTCAATTTTAATGTAAACAACATATTCAGTTTTCCAATTACACAAGCATTTACCAATGATTTCACTTTGTGGAGAAAAATAAAACACAATTTATATGTTTTAAGCAATAATTTTAAACATTTGTTTATCCAAACTCAATACATTATGTTTATATAAACAAATATATATACTATTAAAACATTAAATTTGTTATTTTTATTTTTTTTGTAATAATACACCATGCCAGTCCTTAAAATGCGAAGTATGACGGAAATTTCCGAAAAGTTACGGGTAATGGTATACTATATAATCCAATTTAAATGTTGGTTAATCACCATTATAAAAGGCAATCTTTTGAAAAACATATAAAATTCAGCTCAACTTCACAATAAAAAAGTGAGCATAATTTCACTTAAAAATTAATTACATACACTGACGCCATAATAAGTGTAATACTTTTGCCAATAATTATTAATTATAAAACTTTTCGTCTCTATAATGCATGCAACATTACTATAACGGTAAGGTAAAATGTGATATTGTTAATATATATAAAACATTTAAACAAACAATTATAATGACAACACAATAGAAAACTCCCATATTCAAAACGAATTTAAACTTTCCCCTTTCGGAATACTTTGAATTTATTTAAAATTGTTTCTGTAATTGTAAATATACAAAATTATCCGTTCAGTAAGCATCATTCGAAAATGTTATTCTACTTATCTCAGAAACAACTTTATCTGAGTTTCATTTCAGTGAACTTAATGGAGGTATAAAAACCTTTCCATGAATCCCAAATGATGCATATATAAGTACAAGTTGCCTTTTGAGAATACAAACCATTTAAGTGTGAGGCAAAACAAGTATTGAACCACCAGGCGCCCTTATACATAGAAGCACAATGTCCGCTTGAGTTGTCATTATCATTATCTTTTGTGCTGAATTCCATTCCATCATGTATATGTCCCTTATCGTTTGGTGCCTCAAGAGAATCTCCGGCATTACCAGTGTAACCACCCACTTCGAGTTTGTACTTCATTTCCTCCGGCAGAATTTTAAAGCTACTATACTTGGCATACGCACGATTTCCATCAAAGTCTTCTAGATCAATTCTCAGCTCGTGTTGTCTATTATCATCGGTCAGTAGATTTAAGTAGTGGTTCCCAAGCCAAAACTCGCCATTCAAATCACCAAATCCAGTCTTATATTCTTCCCAGTCTCCAAAGAAGTCCACACTTCCATCTTGACGTCGTTGGAAGACTGTCCATCCTCCACCGTCAGTATCCATGTCACAGTAGACAGACAGCGGTTTTTCTAGGCCAATATCTATTTGATATACACCATTTAACTCGACTCCATTATTGTACAGATCTAAACACGAATTAAAAGGCTTCCTAATGACAAAATGTTCAACGTAGTTAATTTTTTGTTCCAATCGTTTGGTTGCATTGTATATATAGTTAATATTATCAAAACACCTTTCTTGTGCTTCATTCAGCTGTTCTGTGTTTTCCCGTATGCTATTAGTACCAGCCACAATTTTGTCAAGTTTTTGTTCTTCAATATTCTTTTTGTTTTCATATTGTTTCGTAAAGTTATCAGAAAAAAAAATCAATTTTGGCGATAGCGCTTTGTAACCGATTACTATCATTTTGATATCCTTCGGTCTTCTTTGTTATATGCTCTATTCCTTTCAAAATGTATGCAAGGACTTCGGAGCTTTTGTCAATTTTAGCGAAAGCGCTTTGTAACTGATTACTATCATTTTGATATCCTTCAGTCTTATTTGTAATATGCTCTATTCCTTTCAAAATGTCTGCAAGGACTTCGGAGATTTTATCTGTTAGAGTTCTTAGATCGGAAAATTGCCGTTGTAATTCGTGTGTTTTACGTCTTATTCGACTATTTGTCATTTTCTCATCTTTAAAACCAATACTCAGTCGATGAATCTTTTCTTCTAATTCTTTACTAGTATGTTCTTTTACTTCATCAGTATGTTTAGTTTCTTTCCCATCACTGTTACCCTCCAAAACTTGTTGAAGCATTTCTTTAATGGAAGAAATCTCATGATACAATGAACCGAAATCATCTCTCCTAAACTTGTTTTCTGCATTTATTCTATCTTCAATGTAACTCAGTCTGTTATTTATTTGATAAAGTGTCAATCCGTATATTGAATTCACGTAAAGATAACACAGTAAACCTTTATAAATCAACATTGTCATTTCTGAAATATGTCCGTTTTATTCATATAATCTTAACTTTATAAATGGTGGGAAAAGAAACTTTTTACATCTTTATTACGCACCGTCTGTAAATAAGTGCTGTCGATTCTATCAGTTTCAGTGCGCCAGATATTCGGGCATTTAGTTTACAAGGAAAATGTAAAAAAAATAAACCGTAAAACATGTGTTTCTACTTCCATCAGAGATTTAGGTATGGTATACAGTAACGTACTGAAGTTACTTTTACACAGTTATTTTTTCCGCGACAATAATTCTAACAAAAGACGGCAAGAGATGGCATTACCTAATGGTACACGCGTTTGACTGGATATCTGTGTGGGTTCAAACCACGTTAGAGACCACCGTTGTTTCTATGAGCAAGAATCTTCACTCTTATTGCTTAGTACTGATTAGTTCCAGGAACAGATAACGTGTACACAAAAGCTTATAGCTTTATTTACTGGTTGAGGATGACTTCAGGCCCGAACGAACACCTGAATAGAACCACCAACGTTCCGTAAGCTAGCTGGATAGCTTCCTCGCATTTTAAAATGCAATATCCCTGTGAAATTCAGACCACTTGTCTCTCGACTTTAAATAAACAATAAGTAATAGCAAGAGGTACAAGAGGCATGACCACCCCCCATCCCTCTACCGAGAATAAATCATATTACCAAGTGTTCTGATGTTCTTTCTCTTATGTAGTTCATAGGCAAAAAAAGCACTTCCCTGTCGTCACAATATTGACCCTATTTAAATATACGAGCATCTGAGTATGATTTTCTATATCATTTATCCATTTTCCTGACGTCATAATGAGTATAATCCACCAATCAACCAGCATGCTTTATTTTTATCCCCGACAGACAGTGCGGTAACTGGAGTGCAGGTAACTAATGCCTGAACTGTATATTTATGCTGACACAATGACAAATATTACACAAATTCTGTATAAACTAACATAGATATGGATACCAATGCTTTGAGTTTCTTAATATTCGTGTTATTAGTCATTGTTGGATTTAGAAATAACTAATAAATAAATATTCCAAAACTAGATAATCAATATGTTTTAAGTCAGCTCTAGAAAGATAATGATAGCAGCCTGAAAATACAAATGTGTTTGCTTTTGTAAACACATGATTAGGGAAAACTGGAAAATAAAGTGTACACCATCGATGAATTTGCAGAATATGCATCAAGTCGCCTGATAAACATTTCAATTTATGCACAAGATAATGATCCAGCAGGAAATATAATCAAATGATAACCGAAAGCCATTGCTGAGACGATAATGGGAATATATATATAATCTACCAAGTGGTAGATTTTACAGAAACTTAATTGAATGATCCTAAGATGGTCCTCCACATAAATTTATATGACGCAAAATTATTGATATATATTGTATTATTCCGTAAATAAAATTCAATGCAGAAATCACTGGGTTTACAGTATCGCGATAATTATATCAAAATATCTGCAAAATTTCTCGGAAAAAGCAAAAACTACGAAGATATCCTGGTTAATATATGCTTACAACAGACTTCAACCTTGATTTCATATTAAGATATCATTCCTATCGTGTGAACCTGCTAAATAACACCGCATTTTATAGGATATCCTGGTTAATATAATATGCTAATGGAACACGTGCAACATTTTCTTAATTTTACAATGCAATCAGCATGATACTATTCAGGACTGTTACGAACAATTTTTCATTGTAAAACTCAAAATATTTTGGGGTTTTTTTTATTTGCATGTTAAATCAAATAATGTTTCAATCCTAACACCAGCTTTTGTTTACATTGTTGCATTCCATGCATACACTGCCATAGACAAATGTTCTCTTAAAATGCATTGTTACATTTTAGTAATATCGTAATTCTGTGAATTGCCGTACGTTATGAGACATTGTTAATGATAAGTGAGCTCCTTTTACCCGCGTTTAGCAAGGGATATTGGTAATAGGTGCTGAGGTGGGGCGTTCCGAATTGTGTACTATAACAAATTTACAATAACAAGTTAATGCGTTTTTAGATCCAACATTTATTTGAGAATATTTAATTATTGTAACTACTTACAAATTTACAATAAAATCGATCGTTTTTAACTTATAACATTATCTATTGCTTAAAGTATATAATTGATGTTATTTTCCAAATGTTTAGATATGTGTAAAAGCCTGTTTTTTTTTAGAAAACAGAAAATATAATCGATAAACTGAGGATTTTCTTAAGTTCTCAATCATGGTAAGATGGAATCACAATTATCTTGTTTAGCTTCCATACATTAACATATACTCTTACATCGTGTCCCGAAATTGCTATAAATATAGGGAAATATAGCCAGTCCTTTTTGTAAGACAAGTTTAATTTTCATCCCTTTGAATCAAATCATGTTTCATCATTTTGCTCCACACAGAGAATTTTCCGTATATCTGAGACATTTACTTATAAGAGTTTTTTGATAAAGGACAATTCGTTATCGTTATCCGTGAATAATAACCATTCCGTTCCAAATTGGTTCTGTTTAAAGATTTATGACCTACAATTAAAGTCAATGTACCTAAAAAATCATGGTTTTATATGATTAATATGTTGTTCAAATGAAGTTATCAAAAATCTTAGTTACAAAACGCATTCCTTAGAAAGATATAATCGCATTTAACAATTCATGTACATAAAAGTATGTTTTTGGAAATATATTTCTTATAAATGTTTTGAATAATGTTCCAATAAAAAATATGTGTATTATTTTCGTCAGTTTTATTTCTCAGAAATAAATTCCTAGCTATTCTAAATTCTTTTTCAACCCAAATAGCACGATTTCATCAAACCATTTCGACTTTTATGTGTCCGAATTTGTATAATATTATGTATAATGTTTATAATATATAAACGTAGGCATTATGATGCTAGTGAATTTACTCAAATTAAAAAGAGTAATTTCATTTCTGGGCAAAACAATGGACGGTATCTGAAATATTGCTGTAGGAAGGAATTTCTTTCTGTATTAAAGAAGGTACATTAAAGTAAATAGTGTTGCTCCGAGTCTATATCTCCGGAGTTACAGAGCCTACATGTGCTATCTAGAAAAGCGGTTCCCGTCCCCAACGTGCTGTTTCAATTTGTAAACGGTTGTTACATTAAATAAAGAGATATGTCTGACTGTTAAATGTAAAATAAAATCTAAAGCTATCTTTTGGAAGTACTTTGTTGAAATATTTCTCGTATTCTTAAGGGCTATTTTAGTCCGCTTTGTCATTAAAACGACACATACTTTCTCAATCGCATCATCTCGGCACTTTCCGATAAACATCGGATAAGAACCTCGAAACACACAGAACGGATACGGTATTTCGGCATAACCTCGCGGTGCATCAGTACCCTCTTTGCGAAATCTACTTAAACGATAACCTCTGTGCTCATACACATGTCATTCTCTGCTGAAAACAAGATGGCGACATACACCGATCCAGGAATTGATCATTCTACTGATTAAAGCTGGAGTGTCAAGTGAAAAAAAATATACCACATAACACTAGAATGATTTAACTTTGTCTTTGTCCATTTTTCATTTACTGCAACTCCACAATAAGCTACACAATATCGCGATGCTTCCACACCGTGCCCCGGCATGTCTGTAGGTGGTTTAATTATGTACACATAATACATTTTAAATATACCCATTTTCATATTATTTTTGAACAAATCGAAATAAAAAGTCAAAAATCCATTTTATTTCATAAAGACACCTTACTTTTGGTTTCTCAGTGGCACACCTGGTTACCTCTGTCACAGGTACTGTCACAGGTACCCTCTCATTTTTTAAGCACCGGCACCCTCTTAAATGAAGCACAGTATTAATTTTCGAGTTTTATTAATTTTACTATTTTGTTGATATTTTTTGCGTTAAAGAACACCGAAAGGAAGAATTGAATTTGCAACACGCATGTTTATGCACTACTACATGTAGTAAGTATCATGTAATTAAAGTAACAATATTTAGCAATAAATAAGCAAAGCTAACTCGGGCTCTAAATGCGCCCTCGTGCTAATGCAGGTGTTAATACCCGAAAAAATAGGTATTAATTTGAAAAAAAATAAAGTTGTTAATCTTATCAAAAATTGCAAAGTTGGGTTCTAAAACGGTAGTCGAAAATTTATTTTCACACGTACATGTACTCAATTATGGAACTCCATTGCTGTCGCATAACGCATATTTTATGAAATTGTCGATGGGACATGACACGTTTCACGTACAATGTTTAGTTGTCTTTTAGTTATTTTATGTCGGTCATGTAATATTCCAAATTACTACCTTTGTATGTCTATGTGTTATGTGAAATTGTCATAAGGTAAAATAAAAATCTCGAGGAAAAAAGTGTTATCCTTTGTTTAACCTTTGAGTTAAGTTGCCAAGCTTGTAGCGTAGTCGAATTTTTTCTTGGAATATGTTTAATTAAGTATCAGGTAAAATTGCCAATATAACATTTGAACTTCAAAACATCATAATTTATTATTAGACTCTAAACCCACGTCTTAAATTGGCAAATTACAGTTTACGTATATCTGTAAATATAATATAAAAATCTCAATACAGCATTTGAACTATTAATTAGACGGTTACGTAGCAGACGTCAATTGGATTGCCAAATTACCGTTTGATTATGTTTTAATGTCTCTGGAAATTGTGAAATAGAGCATTTATTTGAACTTCTCAAAACATTGCATTAGATTGTGGAATAGAAGTCTTAAATTGTTACTGTTGATGTTTTTATATACATGTATTTAATATCGGTTGTCAACAATGAAACCATGGTGTATGGAAAAGTTTGCATGCCATGTTGACTGTTTCAGTTGTCAATGTCACAATGTATACACATTAAATTAAACAGCAGACGATCTAACACGTGACTGTGAGCCAACATTTTAACACCGGGTTTTAAAATTTTAAAAAAATCCCCTAAATAATGACAAATTCTTCTTAGAAATGTTCAGATTGCAGTCCGACAAATTAACGTTCAAAGATAACGATCTAGCATGATGTTTTATATGTTAATATGCGCTTTATATTGGCTGTTCTACATCGTCTTTCTCACACCAGAATGTCTCAGTTTGAAAATAAAACATGACAAACTAACTAAATAGTGCTAGTTTAACCATTTATTTAACCATTCATTTAAGGTCACTAAATTTAAACAGGTGAACATCGTAAATGATGAATTGAAGAACTCACACACATGATTATATACCACAGATAATTACAAAAAAGACACATTTTTTAAGGAACACATATCTAGTCTCAGACATGTTTTTTAGATTTTTAAATTTTTAATTTTTTAGATTTTAAAATGTAAGGGGAAAAAGTAAGAATAAAATGCATTCATAGCTTGTAAGAGTAGTGTATCCTATTTTTGTGGGGTTTTTTCACCTTACTTTTATAAAACAATTTTTCTATAGTAACGAATGTTGCATTTCGCAAATGCGCATTATGCGCAGGGCAAAACATGCAATAACGATGACTAAAAATTATCATATTTAATTTTAAACGCTTTAATAGACGTGATTCAAGTTACGCTCCAAGATAACAGTAATTTTGGGATGACTTAAAGCAGTAAGTAATCAGTAAAACGTGAATTGTATCTATAACAGACGAATCTATGAGGGATGACATGAGAGCATATAAAAAAGTCCTCTTTTTAAGATACCATTAGAGGACTTTTCCATCAGAACTTTAAGTGTTAAAGATTAAATTGTATTACCCCCTGTATAACATAACATTACACAAGTGGTACTATAAACTTGTAAGTGGATTGGCAAGGTGGTAAGTGTCAAGGGGATTGGTACGTGATTCAAGCTATAATTTACAATATCATTCAACCGGCACGTTTCAGTACCACGACACAGTTAATCACGTGAAATAATGAAAATCGTTATTTAAAAAACTTAAGCATATACTGTACAGGTACCAATTTTACTAGTTTTCTGTTTGGCATCAATATGGTAAAGGATAAAATCAGGTAAACTGAAAGGGCAAGTCAGGTAAATCTAAAGAATAACTAGTTTGCCAATCTAATAATAAATATAACGTGTTCTGGCATTTTCAAAATGATAATCAACCTCGATTTCTTTTTTATATGATTTTTTTAACAACAGTTAAGTAAACCTCTTTATTTGCTGATAGATATATTGTCACATTTTTTACAACAATGTAAATATCGATGTCAATGTCAGTTCCGTGATCGTAGGGGGAAAATTCTTAAACAATCGTCTTTTCCATGCATTTTTATGGCAAACTTGGAGGCCTCTTTACGTTTTTGTTTAAAGCTATTTCATATAATTTTATACTCTTTAACCTTAAATTTACTCAGAATTGTCTTTGAATTTCTACTATATTTAAATGTAGGGCGATGGTCTTTTTGTCCTACGCAGATTGTGCATGCGCAGGAAAATACTAACTTCCGATCGACTTTTTCATAGCAACGGACGCGTCGTAAAAAGGTCTAAACTATTGTTTACTATTTTTACAAATTTATTGTTGACTTGTGCTAATATTAATTCACATGTTTATATACCAAAAATGTGACTATAAGCTATAATGGCCTTGTAAATTGTGTATTGTGAAATTTATGAAAGAATTAAGCTTCCTCTTCTTCTACTTCTTTTTCTTTTTCCTCTACTTCTTCTTATGTACACTACGATTGATAATTTCAAACGAAACATGGACACATGGAAAACAACATTGCAATGTCAAGTGCAGTCATGTTGCCGAGACTATTTAACAAACTATACGAGATCTATGGCGTTCCATACTAAATCGTTATTTTTCGGCCCTTTTCGTCTGCTTCCGACTGATCGGTCATATGACAGTAACGTTATCAGAGAAAGTATTCATATCGTGTAATTGTTTATCATAAGGATCAGAATGAGTTAATTGCTGTTAAATTACAAACACAATCTTAATAAAGTTTATATCGGATTTACTAGATCTACATGTCAAAATAGATACGTTAAAATGGATTTATATTTAAACAAGGCCAGTGGTTCATTATTTAGGACACTGCTATTTACATTTACAATATGTAGCTCGACAGCACAGTTTGAAATGGGTATGCACGATGTTAATCTGAAGGAAATAGCAGCGCCATTACTCTCAGATGTCAGAGTCACAAACGAGACTTTCACGTTTGAGAAGATAATGAAAAGTCATTTTGGCAGTGCGCTTAAAGGTCAGACTTTCTTGGACGTTTTAAAACTTGTGAAAAGTAAGTTTAAAGTGTCTGCTAACTGTAGATCCGACACAGATTTAATGAAAAATGACACAGATTTATTTATAAAGTACGCAGACTCGGCTTCTAAGATTCCCTTTGGAATTCTTCAAGGAAAATTCAGCTGGGTTGGTGACTATCAGGAATGTCATGCGATCGATTCGGTGTCAAACCCTTCGACTGGTAAATCTTTCAAAGGGAAATATTTTTCAGCTGTTTTATTGTTAAATGGTAAGCCAATATTTGGTGCAAGCACAGTTGTGCTTGGTGTGTGTATGCCGGACTCTTGCGGTGGCGATGAGGTTAAATCAATTCTGAATGAAGTTCTTTACCTGATAAAAATCGAAGCAATGACATTTTTCCCTGACCTTGCAAAAGAGAATCTATTCGTTTATGAAGTGTTCCCTGAAATTAGTAAACCGCTTGACAAAGGTGCTATAGCCGTGATAGTTATTTTCAGTATATTGTGCGCAATAGTGTTGATTTCGACCGTTGTCGACTATGGATACTCATTCACAGTGAACAAGGAGGTCACAATCATACACCCAAGATATGATGTCGCTTTTGAAGATTCAACGGACCGAACAGAGCTGCTTTCAAATGTTCAAATTCAAGAAAACCAGTGCAGTGGATTTAAACACAAATTTTTAAATATCTGCCGTGTTTTTTCATTTGTTACAAATGGGAAGAAATTATTAGGGACAGAAACAGCGGTGGGTCCCCTTGCTTCTCTGAATGGTATCCGGGTTCTCAGTATGTGGTGGGTTATTCTGGGTCATACTTATTTCTTTGCCGTTTTTAACATTGACAACGTTTTGGAGGCATCGAAACTAACGCAAAGGTTTAGTTTCCAGCCAATCGTGAACGGGACATTTTCTGTTGATAGCTTCTTTTTTCTCAGCGGCTTACTGGTAGCATATTTAAGTTTTAAACAGATTAAGGAGAAGGGAACATTAAATTGGCCTTACTACTTTTTGCATCGTTATTGGCGACTTACACCACTTTACCTCTCAATTATTCTTTATTACGCGTTTATATCACCGTATACAATAACTGGTCCAAACAGTTATACCGTGTATCAACAGGCGTCGCAGAATAGCTATGAGGTATGCAAGAAGTACTGGTGGACAAATCTTTTATACATAAATAATTTTTATCCGAATTATGGGAATATACAAACAACGTGCATAGGCTGGAGTTGGTATCTTGCTAATGATATGCAGTTTTATTTGTTTCTTGGCCCAATCTTCATTATTTCATTTGGATTGCGTGGGAAACTAAAATATATTGGTTTTGCATTCATTGCAGCTATCTTCTTAGCCGGCGTTGTTGTTAGGGGAATTCTTGTTTGGTATTTTGGAATATATTCTTTGGCCGGACAGGCTACCAAACACATTGACAATCCCTGGAGTCAAAATAATCCAATCTATGATAAACCTTATGCCCGATGGTCAGTATATCTGATAGGTATGGTAACAGGTTACGTCCTCGCATCCACCAATAATAAGATAAGATTGAAAAAGGGTGTAGTAGCTATTGGCTGGTGTGTTGCTATAGCAACAGGTACTGCTGTAGTTTACGGTATGTACCACTATAACCACACAGCTGGTACCCACATGACACTTCTCCAGAGTGTATGTTACATTGCTTTGAGCAGACCTGCATGGGGCTTGTGCCTTTGCTGGGTTGTTTTAGCGTGTGTGTCCGGTAATGGTGGTCCTGTAAGTGACATTTTGTCATGGAAAATATGGGCTCCACTCGGGCGCCTGACATACGCGGCATACCTTGTACATCCGCTTATCATGATGACTTACAATTTTAGTGCCCTTCAACCTTTACACTTTTCAGATCTGTTCATGATTTATCTATTTATTGCGAATCTCGTCGTGTCTTATATTGTTGCATTTATTGTATCAATGCTTATCGAAGCGCCGATGATCCAATTAGAAAAGCTGTTACTTGCTCCTTTGAGTACATTTGGTAGGAGGTTTGTTATTGGCCCATTGTGTCGTCTTGGCTCGAGATTGAAAGCCATGGTACCAGTTAGGACCAGAAACATGTAGTAGATAAACGACTGTTGTATTAAAAAAACTATGTTCATAAACAATAAGCATAGTCATACCATCGGATTCTATCGTCTGGTTGTCGAAATCCGCCATCTTTTTAATGGCGGAAGGGGAAGTGGGGGAAGGCGGGGTTATTCCTGGGGTGAGGATCTTTGTTAGAATAGAATGTTGCATAACATTTGTAAAAACACCTTTATTTCACAGATTTTCGTTGATGACATTTGTATTATTTCTTCCGGTGATAAGATACATTATATATTATGAGATATGTTATATTAGAGCCGTGTCATGACAAAACCAACATAATGGGTTTGCGACCAGCATGGATCCAGACCAGCCTGCGCATTCGCGCAGTCTGATCAGGATCCATGCTGTTCGCTATCAGTTTCACTACTTGTTATAGGGTTTGTAAGCGAACAGCATGGATCCTGATCAGACTGCGCGGATGCGCAGGCTGGTCTGGATCAATGCTGGTCGCAAACCCATTATGTTGGTTTTGTCATGACACGACTCATTTAATTTCTATACATAAGTCTTGTATACATGTAATAACTTCATTTTTGTAAAAAAAAATGCTTCTTTTTAAAGTGAAAATAATGTTTAAAAAAATAAGTGACTTTTGTGTCCATTTTGTGACTAAAATGACAATATTTCCGAACGATGCTTATATTGAATGATCTGATAGTTTCCCTTTGTTTTGTAGATGTGACGTTTTTCTTCATTGTTTGCTGATCATACCATACTGTATAGAATTTGTTTGTTTTTGTGTTATGTTTTTTTGTTGTTTTTTGTTTTTGTTTTTTGTTTTTGTAAAAAAATACAGTTTCTTTTCTTTCTTATACCTACATCTAACAAACGTGCTAGCTAAGTAATTAAATGTTAAATTATAAAAATATATATCTGAACTGGAAAAAAATCTAAGAAAAAATATTTATAATATTTATTTTTTTAAGAATTCATGCAGCTTTGAGATAAATTAAGATATACATTTGTAAAACACTTTTATGTCAATTTAAAATGAATTTTGAGAGCATATTGTTCCTTGATAAAGGATCAAGGGGTAACGTTTTTATAGGTTCTCTGTAAATGGTTACCCCCTGTAGAATATTTTGTCTCTTTTATCATTATAAAAGAAAAATTGCACCGAAGACAACGGTAATTTCAGTAAATATAACTTTTAGTAAACTTAAAGATATTTGTAAATTTTATATCATTGGAAAACTCATTTAAATGTACAAGAAAAGCATTTGGTATAAGAAAATTACGGTTATTAAGTGACATTATGTTCATTTATTCGTTGTCAAGTTCAGATTTATTGGTTACATATTTCTAAAGATTGATTGTTTATGTGGTGATTGATTTGAAAATGTTTTGTATAAAGTAAAAATGTGATTTAAAATATAAAAAGACTGCCCCACCCACTTTTTTAAACTGAACGATACAGGTAAATTCTGATAGATATTTACAGAAATTTTCTAAGGCCATGTGAGTTATTTATATTCTGTGTAAAGTAAATTTAAAAATAAAAGGAATTATGCCAAATTATAAACTTATTTTGACTGTCACAAGTTCACTAACAATATACCCTTGAATGGGCATAATGTCACTTTAATTAATGAATGATTATCGTCATATTTTTCTCCAATCCATTTTTGCTATACCATGTACATGTATATAAATAATCTCAGTAAGATGTTTGACCTTATAGCTGGTCACGTATGGAGGGCGTTCGTTGCCAAAATTCCAGACATGTAAAGTGTTCCTTTTGAAAATGCAAACTTGTATGCCTACCATTTTTATTGTACCCGTGCATAGCACATATTATGCTTTTAATTGAAGGTTCCCGCCTTTATATAACAAGTTTACATATAGATCGTAACAACTGACCTAACATGGAAAACAACAACAAAGTTACAAGTTCGTATCTTCCATTGCGCAAGTTTGCACACTTATAGATATCTATATACGTGTATACCTGATATATACAAATGAAATGTAAAACTCAAATCCTGAAAATAGAGTTTAAAAAAAAAACGTTTTCCCAGTTGTAGAACACTACAAGAGTACGTTTACACAGTAACATGTTTAATATTCACAAAGTTAAACGATTTTAAGTCATGCATGACGCCCCGCCCCTCTCTGAGTATTTACGAATTTTTATTGCGGACAGGTATAAAACCCCGTCTCTCCCCTATTTCTAAATATAACTGAAGGAAAACATGCCGCATTCTTCTTAACATATTTTTGTTACAAAAGTTTTGTCTTTAGCTGCATCACTTGAAAATTGCTGATTTTGCCATTTATTTGATACAAATGATTAAGCTAACTTGTGCACTAACTTCATGTTTTCCTGAGAAACATCGGCGATTTGGAAATTTTTTTTGGGAAAAATGATCAACTTCAAGCGAGTAATTTTATTAATAATCTAAAAACCTTCCAATATTTGTATTGGTATCATTGAAAAATGTATATGGCACAAATTTCATTTCAACAAAAACTATGCAAGTTTCGGAAAAATAGGATTTTAAAGTGGCTACCGTGATTTCCTTTCCGAAATCATGAAAGTACTTATCCATAGCACGTATGTGCAATCTTTAATAAGGTATTTTCGGTATAAATAAATAATTATTAAAACTGATCACGGAATAAAAAAGTAAGTAGGGGGCGCCGTGTTTATTTCAATTCAAAATTATCAAAATTGATTACGAAATAAAATAAAAAAGTGTTAAGGGGACTTTTTCTTACCGAATTTGAAAGAGATATATCTATTTGAAAGTGTGATTTTCAGAGGAAAAAAATGATAAATTATGTAACAAAAATTTTAATACATATCTATTTCATATTTAGTTCATTTTTATTTCTGAGGCATTCATAGAAAGCTTATGGAGTAATCTTTCATTTGATACCAAAATTGATTAACTTTTTATAAAAATAAAAAAGTTAGAAGTGACAACGTGTTTTCTTCACTTTATTGAGAAATAGGAGTATTATACCTGTCCGTACATTTCGGTAATAGAAGTTCGTAAATACTCAGAGAGGGGCGGGGCGTCATGCATGACTTAAAATCGTTTAACTTTGTGAATCTACTTTTGTCATCTTAAACATGTTACTGTGTAAACGTACTCTTGTAGTTCTACAACTGAAAACACGTTTTCTTCAACTCTATTTTCTGTATTTGAGTTTTACATTTCATTTGTATATTTCAGGTACAGATATATATCTATAAGTGTGCAAACATGATTATGTATTATATGCAATGGAACATACGAGCTTGAAAATTTGTTGTTGTTTTCCATGTTAAGTCAGTTGTTAAGATTTACATGTAAACTTGTTATTTAAAAGCGGGTGCCTTCAATTAAGAGGCATATTATTTGCTGTGAACGAATACAATCAAAAATGCTAGACATGCACCTTCGCATTTTCAAAAATAGTTTTAAAAAGGAGCACTTTACCTGTCTGGGATTTTGGCAACGAACGATTTCCATAGTGTACAATACTATAGCATTTATTTCTGTGAGCTATTCATTACTTTATGTGATATTCGGAAAATAAAGTTTATTTTTTAAAAAATCGATTTTGTAGTCTCGAGATAAAAAATTTATTTGAGAGCAAATCTATGAATCATGAAACAACTATTGTGTTTTCGTGATCCCTGTATTTTTTAAAGAAAAAAAAATCTTTTCATATGTGTACTTAAACAATATATCCATTGTGAACAAGCTGGGTTGCATGATTTAGTTGCAATATATAGTCAAAGTTTAATGCATGTGGCACGCTGACTGACCAGCTACTTTAGACTCCATCTATTTATTTCTGGGTATTCCCAACCCTTCTTGCGGGTTGTACTTTTAGAAGAAGTGTGCGTCGGAAGTGGTAGTGAATGGTGAGACTAACAGTTAAAACACGAAAATTAAATTTATAAGGATAATGAGAGACTTTTAGGGCATTCATATCATCGTCCATATGTTTGTTTATTATTATTATTATTTATTATTATTATTATTATTATTATTATTATTATTATTTTTGGTTTGGGGTTACATCTCACTAGGAATGTAATATGACAACTTTCTGCTTTACTGGTTGAATAGAGGCAGGAACGGGAACCTAGTAAAATCATCTACGTTCCGTAAGCAAACTTGATTGCTCCATCACATGTAAGAAGCGGTAATCGAAGCCAACGACCAGAACCACTCGGCGACGGACGCCCCTTTGTTAATTAGAAAGATTGATGAAAAGTATATAGTATGAAAAGTATAGACAAGTTAGACACAACATCTTCCGCCCTTTAGAGGCGATAATTATCGCGTGTTACTAGCGAAATATTGTGGACGAAATAGGATTCCGTAGCTGCCACAAATAAGTGGTGCATATGTAGATATCATGTGGCGGGGCAGCACAATTTTATATTTTTACGGAAAGTCCACACCACACTAGGTGTAAACAGAAAGAAGACAGATTTTGACACAACAAATTGACAGAAACAAATATAGAAATAACACAGATGATTTTATACACGTACTGTGACAGTATAAGTGCCTCTTGCACAGAAATAAGCTCAAATATTTTTTCTCGGTTCAATATCAGCATACATTCATTCACCAAAGTTTTTTTTAGTTAATTATTCATACATACCAGTTGATCTTATTCATTTTTACGTTATATGCAGCTATTCTTCTGAATTGTGTCAAAATACATACATGTACCTTCTTGTTGTTTACCTGTTGTTTTTTTATTATTTTTATTTATCTTTAAATTTAAATTCATGGCCCTTAAGGGCATAACAGTGAACAAACAAATACAATAAATAATAAAACAAATAAATAATAATAAAACATGGAGTTGAAGTTATCTTCAATGGATGCACAGTAATACAAAAACCCTCACCGTTTCACGTACAAGACAGTGTAAAAATATATTTTGTAATGGCAGGGTGAGAATATTGTATGTAATGACAGGATGAGAATATTGCATGTAATGACAGGATGAGAATATTGTATGTAATGACAGAGTGAGAATATTGTATGTAATGACAGGATGAGAATATTGTATGTAATGACAGTGTGAGAATATTGTATGTAATGACAGAGTGAGAATATTATAATTATGTAATGACAGGGTGAGAATATTGTATGTAATGACAGTGTGAGAATACTGTATGTAATGACAGGATGAGAATATTGTATGTAATGACAGGATGAGAATATTGCATGTATGTAATGACAGGATGAGAATATTGTATGTAATGACAGGATGAGAATAATGTTTGTAATGACAGGATGAGAATATTGAATGTAATGACAGTGTGAGAATATTGTATGTAATGACAGGATGAGAATATTGTATGTAATGACAGGATGAGAATATTGTATGTAATGACTGTGTGAGAATATTGAATGTAATCACAGGATAAAATATTGTATGTAATGACAGGATGAGAATATTGAATGTAATGACAGGATGAGAATACTGTATGTAATGACAGAGTTAGAATATTGTATGTAATGACAGGATGAGAATATTGTATGTAATGACAGAGTTAGAATATTGTATGTAATGACAGTGTGAGAATATTGAATGTAATGACAGGATGAGAATATTGTATGTAATGACAGAGTTAAAATATTGTATGTAATGACAGGATGAGAATATTGTATGTAATGACAGGATGAGAATATTGTATGTAATGACTGTGTGAGAATATTGAATGTAATGACAGGATAAAATATTGTGTGTAATGACAGGATGAGAATATTGTATGTGATGACAGGGTGAGAATATTGTATGTAATGACAGGATGAGAATATTGTATGTAATGACAGAGTGAGAATATTGTATGTAATGACAGGATGAGAATATTGTATGTAATGACAGGGTGAGAGTATTGTATTTAATGACAGGATGAGAATATTGTATGTAATGACAGGATGAGAATATTGTATGTAATGACAGAGTTAGAATATTGTATGTAATGACAGAAAATATTGTATGTAATGACAGAGTTAGAATATTGTATGTAATGACAGGATGAGAATATTGTATGTAATGACAGGGTGAGAATTTTGTATGTAATGACAGGGTGAGAATATTGTATGTAATGACTGTGTGAGAATATTGTATGTAATGACAGGGTGAGAATATTGTATGTAATGACAGGGTGAGAATATTGTATGTAATGACAGGGTGAGAATATTGTATGTAATGACAGGATGAGAATATTGTATGTAATGACAGGATGAGAATATTGTATGTGATGACAGGGTGAGAATATTGTATGTGTAACAGGGTGAGAATATTGTATGTAATGACAGGGTGAGAATATTGTATGTAATGACTGTGTGAGAATATTGTATGTGCTGATAGTGTGAGAAAATTGTATGTGATAACAGGGTAAGAAAATTGTATGTGATGACAGGATGAGAATACTGTATATAATGGCAGGGTGAGAATATTGTATGTAATGACAGGATGAGAATATTGTATGTAATGACAGGGTGAGAATATTGTATGTAATGACCAGATGAGAATATTGTATGTAATGACAGGGATGAGAATATTGTTTGTAATGACAGGATGAGAATATTGTATGTGCTGACAGGGTGAGAATATTGTATGTAATGACAGAGTGAGAATATTGTATGTGCTGACAGGATGAGAATATTGTATGTAATGACAGGGTGAGAATATTGTATGTGCTGACAGGGTGAGAATATTGTATGTAATGACAGAGTGAGAATATTATATGTAATGACAGGGTGAGAATATTGTATGTAATGACAGGATGAGAATATTGTATGTAATGACAGGATGAGAATATTGTATGTAATGACAGGGTGAGAATATTGTATGTAATGACAGGATGAGAATATTGTATGTAATGACAGGGTGAGAATATTGTATGTAATGACAGGATGAGAATATTGTATGTAATGACAGGGTGAGAATATTGTATGTAATGACAGGGTGAGAATATTGAATGTAATGACAGGATGAGAATATTGTATGTAATGACAGAGTTAGAATATTGTATGTAATGACAGGATGAGAAAATTGAATGTAATGACAGTGTGAGAATACTGTATGTAATGACAGGATAAGAATATTGTATGTAATGACAGGATGAGAATATTGTATGTAATGACTGTGTGAGAATATTGAATGTAATGACAGGATAAAATATTGTATGTAATGACAGGATGAGAATATTGTATGTGATGACAGGGTGAGAATATTGTATGTAATGACAGGATGAGAATAGTGTATGTAATGACTGTGTGAGAATATTGTATGTAATGACAGGGTGAGAATAGTGCATGTAATGACAGGATGAGAATATTGTATGTAATGACAGGATGAGAATATTGTATGTAATGACAGAGTTAGAATATTGTATGTAATGACAGAGAATATTGTATGTAATGACAGAGTTAGAATATTGTATGTAATGACAGGATGAGAATATTGTATGTAATGACAGGGTGAGAATATTGTATGTGCTGACAGGGTGAGAATATTGTATGTAATGACAGAGTGAGAATATTGTATGTAATGACAGAGTGAGAATATTGTATGTAATGACAGGGTGAGAATATTGTATGTAATGACAGAGTGAGAATATTGTATGTAATGACAGGGTGAGAATATTGTATGTAATGACTGTGTGAGAATATTGTATGTAATGACAGAGTGAGAATATTGTATGTAATGACAGAGTGAGAATATTGTATGTAATGACAGAGTGAGAATATTATATGTAATGACAGGATGAGAATATTGTATGTGCTGACAGGGTGAGAAAATTGTATGTAATGACAGAGTGAGAATATTGTATGTAATGGCAGGGTGAGAATATTGTATGTAATGACAGAGTGAGAATATTATATGTAATGACAGAGTGAGAATATTATATTTAATGACAGGGTGAGAATATTGTATGTAATGGCAGGGTGAAAATATTGTATGTAATGACTTTGTATAATGCATGGCAAAAAGTTCCGAGACACCAAATTTGATGATATGTTGTAGGAAACCGTGGCTACACAAATACAATGTATGTTGAAATTATTTCCTGTAACACTGCAATATATCCCTGATAGACAGAATGATTTTATCACATTCAAAATTGTGTTTATGAGATATTCTAGATCGATTTCACAAAACTATATCACCAACATGCCTCATGAGTTGTCACTTAAAAATTTACACAAAGCAGAAGTAAAGAAAAAGACGGTTTTAGACAAGAAACAATGTTACCTGAAGAAAAAAATCCTTAAAAGTATTAAAATGTAAATAAAGCAGTATTTTGACTGCCATACAAAATAGTAACTCACTTTATCTGTACTCATTGCCCCCAAAAAAGAGGATAAATAAATATGAAATAAAATAGAATAGTTCAGGTAATTGGCCAATGGGTTACTATTTTTGGATACTTTAAAAGTACACCTCGGCTTTAACACACCGAAATTAAAAAAGCTTTTGAGAAAATGAAATAAAAGTATTTCTGGGGCATAATTGGGCTATTATGCTAGATTGATTGGTACTCTGGTTAGATTTTATTTAAACAAAGTTGTTATTTCTCAAACAGCTATACACATTAACAAATTACAAGTTAAACTTTACAACTCATTATACACGGTACATATCCATATCGGTACCCTCTTTGCGAAATCTGCTGAAACGGTACCCTCTTTGTACATGCACAGGCCATTCTCTGCCCAAAACAAACCAGCGATGGATAACAAGCCAGTAAAAATTAATTGTAATAAGGAAAGGAGGTATGACACGTGGAAAAGATGTATACCACGGAACACTAGAATGTTTTATCTATGTGCTGATTTGTCATGTGCCCGTTTTTCATGTACTGCAACTTCACAATAAGCTACAAAAAATCGACATGTCTTGCTTCGCCCATCACCTCGACATACTTTTCGGGCTGAAATGAACCTGTGGCTTGATTATATATGCATCATACATATCTAATATGTTCATTTACATATCATCTTCGGACAAATGGCAGTACATTGTCAAAAATAATTGTAAAATTCATAAAAACACCCTACTTTCAGTTTTGCAGCGGCACGGGCTACCTCTCTTCATTTGAATTTTTATATCACAAGTACCCTCTCATTTTTTAACACATAGGTATACTCAATGCACGACATATGCTTTTATTTGTGTTAATGTTAAGTATGTAATATTTACATAAATAAAGAAATATTACATACTTAACGATTAGCGCAAATAAAAGCATATGTCGTGCCTTGAGGGTACCTATGTGTAAAATAAATGAGAGGGTACTTGTGATATAAAAATTCAAATGAAGAGAGGTAGCCCGTGCCGCTGCAAAACTGAAAGTAGGGTGTTTTTATGAATTTTACAATTATTTTTGACAATGTACTGCCATTTGTCCGAAGATGATATGTAAATGAACATACTAAATATGTATGATGCATATATAATCAAGCCACAGGTTCATTTCAGCCCAAAAAATATGTCGAATGATGGGCGAAGCAAGACATGTCGATTTTTTGTAGCTTATTGTGAAGTTGTAGTACATGAAAAACGGGTACATGACACATCAGAACATAGATAAAACATTCTAGTGTTCCGTGGTATACATCTTTTCTACGTGTCATACCTTCTTTCCTTATTATATTGAAACTTTACTGTATTGTTATCCATCGCTGGTTTGTTTTTAGCAGAGAGTGGCCTGTGCATGTGCAAAGAGGGTACCGTTTCAGCAGATTTCGCAAAGAGGGTACCGATATGGATATGCACCGTGTTATAGCCCGAATTTTTTTTTTATCAGAATCGAAAGCTGATTTTTATTTTCAAATAAAAAAATTAACTTGAAGAAATTTTAGACCAAAATTAACATATTATGAATTTAATATTGTATTAATTACACCGTCTGAAGTAAAAAAACCCATTGAAAACCGTATATTAAGAAATCTACATGATTAGATTGAATTGGACCACACATCATCAAACATTGTGGAGATTGTATTACACCAACGATTGCATCAATTATCAATAATAGTATTACCCAGATTATGTAAAAAGAGCTAGAGTAAATCGGCGGGGTGGGGGTTAACTGTCGACCGATATCAATTTTATCAACTACTGTCGATTCAAATATGATCGACAATGGGAAATCTTAAATCTAAAAGTACAAAGGGTGGCAGGAAAAAAGCTATGCCCGAAAACACATTACCAGGAAAATAGGAATTTGAATATTGTCTGGCCTGATAGTGTAGTGGTTATGGTGCATGTTTTGCATGCGGAGGGTAGTAAGTTCAAATCCAACAAGGGGGTAATACTTTTATTAGGCCTTTTGTATTTTATCATTGATTTATTTATTTATTAAATTTCTATTTTATTTATTCTTTGCTTACATTATTTATACATGTATATATATAGTCCATGTTGTTTATTCACGAGAATGTTATGGCATATATAATGAATTGAAATTTAATTTAATGCATTAATCAAACAATGCCTACAACCTCTGTGGCACTCGAGTCGCGTTGACAATGGTGTGTTCGTCTCCAGTGCCAACAGGTGATTACAACGGAGAATGAATGGCAATGTTTTCAAACAAGTACAAACAGAGTGATGACGTCCTTCTAACAGCGCCACAACATACACCTCAACCAAATAGTCCAGGACTCGCGTGCTCGCAATGAATAAATGATTTGCAAGCCATTATGTCACGTGTAGCACAAAAGCTCAATTGAATACCTTTACATTAAATTATTCTAATAATAATAATAATAAAATAAAACCGATATTATTTGGGAAAAAAAGAATCGAAATGCTGGGAATTTAACCCACAGACACTTGGGGTTTGGAACTCAAAACGCCTGTATGCTTTGTGACTGATATTATTACTGTGTGAATTTCGATGTATGTAGTTAAAGCTTAATTAATGAGGGTCCATCCGCCCTTTCGGGCACAAAATGCAGCTTACGCTGTCGAGTACGGACCCCGGACATATCACCAGTCATGTCCTTAAAGAGTTAATTTTGAAGCACAAAATGGTGATAATTTACCTCCATGCAATTTCCACGGAGTATTAGCCAAAGGTATGAATTTTGAGCCGAAAAGTAGGTCACTGTACGGCGGTCAATGAGAACCTAAATGTTCAGTGACCTGTGACAATAGGAAAGGTTTTTAGTCCTAAAAAGGGCTGTTGATGCCAGCTATATGCCTGCCTTACAAGCCGTCTATCTGTACTAGGGGCTCATGCACCCTAGTACACCATCCTCGTCGTCTCAGCCTACTTTGTTGGGCCACTCCCCTCGGCATTAGTCAGGACACCGGCAGCTAACTTAACGAAACTGCCGCATTGAATCTTCCATCATCTGCCGATGCCCTGTGTTTTCTCAGCGACGTGCACGCTCCGAGGGGGAGTGAGAAGACTGTGTGAATACCACACATGCAAAAATTATATATGTAAATAATTATGCAAATAAAACAATTTTCAAACATCAAAGGATATGTAAAATGTGTACTGCAAATATTTGTGCACATTATAATTAATCAATCAATTACATATTGGAAAATTTGACTCAGAATTAATGCAAAATAAATTTCTAATTACCTCCCTTTAATTACATGAAATGTTATATTGGGTAATATTTTCATAAATAATGCTTATTGGAACTTACAATATTGACAAATCTTAATTTGAGTATCATATTTATGAAATAAATCCATGAAAAAATGTGTTACAGGATCTTTAAAATCCAAATAAAATACATGTTTGTCAATCCCAGCACATAACTTTATAATGAGTCGTTTTGAAAGAAAAATCACATTTCAACATCTATAATAAAAAATTTTTATTATAGATGTTGAAATATGAATTTTTTTCAAAACGACTCATATTAAGTTTCTTGATAGAATTATATGATCAGCACATGTGCTGGGATTGACAAATATGCATTTTATTTGGATTTTAAAGGCGTTTTGAGCTCCAAACCCCAAGTGTCTGTGAGTAATACATGATTTATTTAAAAGTTTGTTGTAATGGCTGCTTTCCTTGAATGAGATTTATTGTCAAAGATACCAAGGTCAATATGACAGCATTAAATGTTCCATCTTTGAGCCTTATTAATTTTGTTTTGTTTGTTTTTTATATAAACATGTACTTGACGTCTGAGAATTTCCTGTGACAATGATTAGGTCGCTTTTTGTGTTATATTCATCAGGGTCTTTCTTAGTCCAACTAATTAGTCTTGTCAAAGAGACACCGAGATAATTTTGGACGGGCGCTGTCTTTTTCCAACGGTATGACAGTAAGAAAAAAAAGTCTGTAAAATGGGTCAAACCGTTCACGCCAAATTAATTAGGCTAGGTCTTTCAAAAAGACCCTGTATTCATCAAGAAATTGGTGTATCCATGACGGTTGGTGCAATATCCGTATTGTGTTCAGCAGGGGAACTAACCGCTTATAGCTTGATGCAGTATTTGTCTCCCTTCTTCTTTCCGTTCTTTTCCGGAATTCTTCGGCATGATATGTTTTGGGAAATACCTGCTCGACACGTTTTCCTTAAACAGCCAATCAAATTCAGCCACGATCGGATACGGAATTCCAGTCGTTGGAGAGCCGGCTTATCATTTTGCGACAAAACTCAAGAAATAAACAGTAAATATGAAAGTGTTTATTGGTAAGTTGTTCGTTTCCTTAATATTTCTTCACAGATTTTGATAGCTACTCAGCTTAAAACCTTTAAACATTTGCTTCACAGCGGAAAGTTACACATTTTCGCGACCTGTCAAACTTAGAACGTCAACAGGTCAACGTCAAGTATTTAAACAGATTTCTGTTATCATCAAAGGGACCCAGCACAGTGTTGGGATAGTGTAAAAAAGTAATTTTAAAAAAATATATATATTGTATATATAATATATAGACTATATATTATTTATAAAGTATAAATTTTTTTCTAGAATTATTTTTTTTACACTATCCCAACACTGTGCCGGGTCCCTTTGGTTATCATATGACGTGCACTCATTATTAAGTTAAAACAATTATTTATGGTTTCAACACTTTATGTCAATGAAATAAATTGCGTATATTTACTTTCTATAATGACATCACTTGGGCAACTCTTCATTAATTTAGTTCGTTGAACAGGTTCGCTATTCATATTTAACAGTGTGTGGATGGTTGGCAGGCAAATACTGAGTTCAGTTACCTGGCTCGCGCTTGTAAATGCCAACATCTATGTAATAAGAGTATAATCTGTAAGTTTTGCAGTGGAAATATTGAGATTCGGTTTGGAAGTGCAAGGTGTAACATTTCAATACAGTGTAACTTCCGAAAACCGAACACCCATGGGACTTGTCAAAAAGTTCGGATTTCAGAGGTTTCTGGAATTCAGAGGTTTATGGTAATGTGAACAAGAGTAAGCCACTTAATATCACTAAATGTCAAGGAAGATATGGCAATTACTGTAATATCATATATAATAGTCTTTTAATCAAGATAAAGATGTGAATGAAAAGAATACATTTTTATCTTACCTGCAAATGCTTTTGAATTTCTATCAGTTTGTAGAAATATTGTTAATTGCATAAACTTACATATCGTCCGATGCTAGTTAATTAATTATCACACCAAATGCAATAAGATCCCTAAAGACGTTTGATTCATACATTGTCCAATTTATTGTCATTTAATCCGCTAATAAACACTTCAAATTAACTGACCGCCGTAAATTACTTTGTCTAACCCATCACTTCAAACATACCATTTCACAGTTTGTGATTTTAATGCGTGTCAAATTACACGATCACCGCTAATTAGTAAACAATCGATAGGGAGAGTAAATCTTCCTGCAGGGTAAACATTCTCGATTTACAATGTATTTCACACCTTTGGATATTTCCGGTTTTTGGAGGTAAAATTGCATTGATTTGACTCTTATTTTACGAAAATATCGTCCGGAATTCAGAATTTAGAAGTTCCGGAATTCAGAAGTATTATATTAATAGAAAATAGAAGGGAAAAAATGGGGACCGAAAAAATTGTTCGGTTTTTAGAAGTTTCCGGATTTCAGAAGTTCCGGAATTCGGAAGTTACACTGTAGACTGATTTACAGTTCGGAACTAGCAGACGACATGCTATTCTTATCAGTAGAATTGCAAGTAAAGATAACCGATTGCGTATTCCACTGTATAAATTGTATGTAAAATGGACTGACTTTTGGTAGATTTAACTGTAAATCCTAATACCTTCATTGTCAAACAATGTGTTGAAATATATACAGAGACAAAGTTAAGATCACAAGCTTTTCATTGGTTAAAAAATTTAAAATTGGACATTAAATTGCCCAATGCTAGTAGTTTAAAAACAGCTAAATTTGTATTGTTTTAGCATTAGAGATATCGCTTTTACTTGAAGATAAGGGAAACAACTCGTATTATTTCATCCGATATACCTCGGTTAATAACGTAGTTTATATAGAGACTGTCAATGGTTGTATTGCTTGATGCAACTTTAGTTATATTATTAGATCTGTTCCTCCTGTCTAAAGTAATATTTTCAGAGGAAAGGTCATCAGCATTGAAGTCTTATGTATCTTTAGGTTATATTTTACAGGATCGCTGTTAGCACTGTGTATAGCAACATGCTCTTGTATGTATGCGGGTACAGATGTTGTAGAACTTACTCCAAGCAACTTCAACAAACTAGTACTGAATGGTGACGAGCTTTGGGTTGTGGAATTCTATGCGCCATGGTAATTATGATATACTATAGATTAAATATATAAGACACCCCTATTTAAAGAAATACAAAAGATATGAATGTTTTCTCGACTAACAAAACATAATAAGTATAATAAAACTTAAAATTAGTAAACTTAATAACAATGTATAAGCGATTTAAGACAAAAAATCAACATCTTACTAGCCACTGTAACCAGTAGTCTTAAAAGCATTAGATACATTCCTATAAAACCATGTTGTGTTATATTATGTAGGTGTGGCCACTGTCAACAGCTTGCTCCTGAATGGAAAAAGGCGGCTACAGCATTAAAAGGTGTGGTCAAAGTGGGTGCCGTCAATGCTGATGAACACCAGAGCTTGGGTGGACAATATGGTATCCAAGGATTTCCAACTATCAAAGTTTTTGGACTTGATAAATCAAAACCAACTGATTATCAAGGTATATTTCTTACTGAATTTCAAGGGGTTACATCCTGCTGAATATGTATTATGGGCTAATCCAACTTTAAACTGGAACAGGCCATTTAGAGTTTTAGGGATTTCCATATAACATGTTTTTTATGTTTTATACCAAAGTTAAAAAATTGTTTATTGAAACAGAATAACTCTTTTCCTCTTTATAAGGAAAAGAAAACTTATTACAGCACAATTCTCTCAGACAGACCATGATTAACTTGGTTAAAAATTTAAGATAGGATAAATAGATAAAAAAAAAAAAGAAAAAAAAATGAAGGGAATTTTTGAGGAAGAAAATGAAAATTTATTGTAAACCTGATATCCACCTTTTTATAAGCTCGACTATTCGAAGATTATGAGAGCTATTGTAGTCGCCATGGCGTCAGCGTCCGCGTCTGCGTTGGTTAAGTTTTTTGTAAAGTCAAATATCTCAATTATTGCTTGAGATATTCAATTGAAACTTACAATACTTATTTATAGTAACAAGGTACATCAGATTGACAAGTTGGATAACTCTGCCTACAATATTGACAGAATTATGCCCCTTTTTAACTTAGAAATTTTGGTTAAAGTTTTTTGTAAAGTCAAATATCTCAATTATTGCTTGAGATATTCAATTGAAACTTACAATACTTATTTATAGTAACAAGGTACATCAGACTGACAAGTTGGATAACTCTGCCTACAATATTGACAGAAATATGCCCCTTTTTAACTTAGAAATTTTGGTTAAAGATTTTTGTAAAGTCAAATATCTCAATTATTGCTTGAGATATTCAATTGAAATTTAAAATACTTTTTTATAGTAACAATGTACATCATTTTGCAAAATTGCATAACTCTGCCTGCAATATTTGCAGAATTATTTGCCCCTTTGAAACTTAGAAATTTTGGTTAAAGGTTAAAAGTCTTCAAAGATATTTACTTGAAACTTTACACATGCACTTAGGGTCATAATTGGAGGGTCATAATTGTATGTCACTGACAAAGTTCCATAACTCTATCTTGCATTAAGGCTGATTCATATCCCCTTTTCTACTTAGTCTCTTGGTTAATGTTTACATGCAAGTTTTACATATCTCAATAACTATTAAAGGTATTTATTTAAAACTTCACATATGCATTTAGGGTCATAATTGTAGGTCACTGACAAAGATCCATAATTCTATCTTGCATTTAGGCTGATTTTTCTCCCCTTTTTCAACTTAGAAATTCATGGTAAAGTTTTGCTTGTAAGCTGTTATCTCAATAACTACTGAAGGGTTTGTGCCTTTTTTGGGACAATTTTATGCATTCATAATAATAAAGCAGTGATTTACTTGATAAAACATCTTAATAACAAGCCGTTGTACCTTTTTTGTCAAATTTATGTATTCATAGGTAATTAGTATTATTACACTAAATAAAACACCCTTGTGACATTACCTTCCAAATAGTCAAGCCAATACTGTATAATTAGAGTCTCTCTAAGGCCTATAACATGAATTTATAAAAAAAGATTAGCCCTTTTGTGAACTTAACATTATCAAGGCTCTTTTACTATCAAGCACTTAGAATAGTCGAGCATGCTGTCCTACCGACAGCTCTTGTTAGTTTACCTTTAAGTTTACTTCTTTGGCACAACAGTTTTGAAATAAAAAAATATTAATTACTTAATATGTAAAGTGCATGAAAGGTAAGTACCATTCCATATAATTTTTTTATGGTCTACTGATTGATTGGGTGTATAACATCAGTGTTAATGGAGATTATATCTGTTGTAGGGCAAAGACAAGCATCCGGTATAGTAGACGCAGCCTTAAATGCTGCCACATCAATGGCTCGACAGAAATTGTCCGGAAAGAAGGGTAGTGGAGGCAGTGGTGGAAGTGGCGGAGGTAGCAGACAGGTTAGCTTAATTTTGCTATTAGATTAATTGGAACCATATTTTAATACCAAATCAAATGACTGATTCATTTTAGACAAATGTTTAAACTGGGTTACTGCAGAATAACAACATAAATTAATTGGTTTAAAGTTAACATTAAGATGACTAGAAAGGGTGCCCTCTATGGCAAAGTGGTTAAATTCACTGACTTAAAATCACTTGCCCCTTATTGAAGTGGGTACAAATCCTGCAGAGGACTTTTGGGTTATTTCATCCGAGGAAGGTTTTCAGCTAGCTAACCAATAGTGAGTGTTTCTCCTTAGAAGCCAACTTGTGCCAGAAATGTTGCATAGAAGGGCACCTGAGGTGTTCCGCATGCGGTAAAGCTTGAAAATACCAAATGACCTTTACACCATATAGTGAATCAGATTGACTTTGTACTTTGTCAGATTATATATCCTAGTTTATAATGCATGTCATTTTCAGGTTTTTCCATTTAGAATTACTATGAATATTTCTGAGTACCCAACATGCTGTTATTTAATCAGATTATATTCATGTTTTATTTATGGACGTTTCCTTTTTCCTTTTTTACCACTCCTCTACTTCTGACATTTAAGTTTACAATTTAGATCTGTTTTATGAATTGGTTTCACCATTTAATCAAAATTTGCTTGAATCTTAATGTTGTATTTTTCTCATGAAGGCTGACCCAGATGCAGTGATTGAATTGACTGATTCAAACTTCCAAGAAAAAGTCATCAACAGTGATGATATTTGGTTGGTGGAATTCTTTGCCCCTTGGTGCGGTCATTGTAAAAATCTAGCACCCCAGTGGGCGCAGGCTGCTACTGAGCTTAAAGGCAAAGTTAAACTTGGAGCTCTTGATGCCACAGTCCATACTGTAATGGCTAGTAGATATGGGGTAAGTTCATTCCATAAATTATAGATAAAATTTGTCTTGTATAACACATATTTAATATATCCATTGTTCACAGTCAGTTTTAAAATGACTGTTCATTTCGAAAACTCAACATTTTAATCATAAAAAAAACATGTACCTGAATTGTGTTTTTCCTTTAGTAATTTGGTTGGGTAATAATAATATATTACCATAAAATATGCAAAGCGTCATGTGAATTGAATATTATATTTTGATTTTTCTTTTAATGATTTAAAATTAATTTTTCACTTATTCCATTTTATACATGCTTTTCACATTGCAATAAATACCTCCCCTTGTCACCATTTTAGGGTCATTTCAATATATTTTATGCCTAAGATAAGATAAAAATCTCACAAAATACTATCATGAAAACTGATAAAATCTTTAACATTTAAGTGCTGTAATAATTAATACTTCTTTCGTATGTTTGGAAAAAAAAGATTGTTAACCTAAATCAGCTGTTCATGTTATTTTTTTCTTATTTGTTAATTATTTAATATTATATAGAATATTGACCCTCAAAATATCTGCTACTTTTGGCAAGGGATGTAAATATTGTAAAAATTGGGAACTGACTATTCTTTTAAAGTTTTTATTCTCAACTTTCAGATAGATTCACTCTTTTTTCATACCTAGTTAAATTAATAACTTTAATGACCCAAGCATTTCATAAAATTCTGACTTTAACTTAGGCATGTGAATTTTTTTGGCTTAATAATTATATTAGATTTACAATTTGTGGTATAGGTTCGTGGATACCCAACTATCAAATATTTCCCTGGTGGTAAAAAGGACGGAGAGGCACAGGAGTATGATGGTGGACGTACAGCGTCAGATATCGTTAGCTGGGCATCGTCTAAGGTGGCGGAGAATGTTCCCCCTCCAGATGTGTACCAGGTATGTCTTTTTCTAGACCTGACAATGCTAAATGACCCTACAATGACCTTTCAATGCTTACAATTGCACAGACCTCGGCTTAAATGAAGAGCCATGCCAGCCTGTTCTTAGCTGACCAGTTACCAAAATTTTCATTTTGAGTCACAAGTTTTAAATGACATTGAACTGTATCGAAATTGATTTTGGACAAGAACATTAATATGACAACTAAAAGTATTTTATTGAGTGTGTTTTGTTGTATAATTTTTTTTAATTAAAAGCCTTGATAAAGGAGTTCAACTGAGGTATAGAAGCCTAAAAACATAAAATTTGAAATTCTTACATAGATCAAGTGATGAAATTAAAATGGCAATATCTGCAAAAGATATTAAGGAAATGATTAGTTAAATTGAAAATTGATTTTAAATTAAATTATTTGCCCAGTTTGAGTAAAAAGCATTACAACGATTTTAATTTTTAGGTCATTGCTCACAAATAATGATTAGTCTGGGAATACTAAGTAAGGGAATGATCTGAAATTTTGCACACATGTTATTAGCCAAGACCTATAGCAAATAGTATACCTTTCGTGAAAAATTAGCGAACACCATGGATCCTGATCAGACATAACGTTGGTTTTGTCAAGAAGCGGCTCATTTTTTATTTTCCGGGGGAGCATAATTATAGTCAGCGCCTTGTCCGTCTGTTGTCTTGTCCGGAGCATAACTTGAAAACCCTTGGAGATAATTTGTTCAAACTTCATACAGTGGTAGAGGGCATTGAGGGGGAGTGCAGTGTCAAAGAACCATAACTCTATTTTGCCCGGTTTTTGAATTATCTCCCCTTATAGAAAAATCTTGTCCGGGACATAACTCTAAAACTATAAGAGATATCAAGATGAAACATTGTAGGTAGATAGATCTTATTGAGTAGAAGTGCAGTGCAAAAGAACCATAACTCTGTTAAGCCTCATTTTTGAATTATGTCCCCTTTTAGAAAAATCTTGTCCAGGACATAGCTGTAAAACTATAAGAGATATCAAGATGAAACATTGTAGGTAGATAGATCTTATTGGTAGATGTGCAGTGCACAAGAATCATAACTCTGCCTTGCCTAATTCTGGAGTTATTGCCCTTTGTTTATTTTTACTTTTTGAAGTTGTCCGGGACATAACTAGGAAATCATAAGAGATATCAACAAGAAACTTTGTAGGTTGATAGATTACATTGATTAGAAGTGCAGTGCAAAGAACTGTAACTCTGCCTTGCCTAATTTTGGAATTATTGCACTTTGATTTTTTTCCAGGGACATAACTCTGAAACTACAAGAGGTGTACTTTCCTGTGTCCGAAACCTATTCGGGGAGCATCACCCGGCTCAAACCGGGCTCTTGTTTCATTTTACTTGACACCTATTTTATCTTCTTTTATCATTTGTACATGTGGTTTTCTTATTCATCTTATTGAAATATCTATTTTTCAAGTCTAGTCTGTCAAACATCATGCAATTACAACTTTGAGTCTTGCAGAGTAATCTTTAAATTATTCCTCCCTACGCAAACCTTTTCTCCATTTCAAATGATAAAGCAAAGCATGTGGTATGTAGTGTTAAAAGGATTTTTTGACATGAAGGTATTGTAAATAATTTTGCAAATGTCAAAAAGTTGACTTTCTTTTATTATTGTCATGCACTGTCATTATCGTTATTACAATTATCATTATAAGTGTTTAACATTAATTAGTTTTTGGTTATTTATTTATGTATATTGACAATTATGTATCTTTAAATAGATTTAGGTTATTTATTTATATATATTGACAGGTTGTGGACCAGAGTGTTTTAAGTGACAACTGTGATGACAGACAATTATGTATTGTATCTATTCTACCTCATATCCTGGATTGTCAGTCGAAATGTAGAAACGCTTACATCAAGACATTAAAATCTGTAGGAGAACACTTCAAAGCTAAACAATGGGGGTATGTACTAATATATTATTCTCTTATTTGTTCATCAGTTTAATCATTGCCATGCTAGGTCTATAAAATAAACTTCTTTGGGGGTGGGGGGGGATTTTCAAAATATTTACTAACTCATACTGAAAAGGGAACAGTTGAAACATTGATTAATCGTCATGTATGTGCCAGTCAGCTGATCTTGATCTACACTGGTCGCATGGATAGAATCTGTTGCCACTAGCAGACTAGGGGTGAAATTGGTTAATTATAGGTGCCTATTTCTAATTTTTCCATTGCTCAGCAGGTCAAGTATTGCAAAAGCCTAAGCGAATTGTTTTAACTGAGAACTGGAAATGCTCAAGCACATTTGAAAAGTTTTGATTTTCGTACTTTAAAATATTAGTTAAAGGAATTCAATGCTTTTGGTACATAATTAAAGGATTTTGGTATGTTAGTAAAATATTTAATTAGTGGATTTTGGTACTTTCAGATGGGTGTGGGCAGAAGCCGGTGCTCAAATGAAATTAGAAGAATCTTTAGGTATTGGTGGATTTGGGTACCCAGTAAGTATTTCTTGTTTGCTTTGACAGTCAGCTTCTATAATAAATTGTTTAAGTGTATAAAGTTATATATTTGATGCAAAAATTGTTATTTGCATTGTTAAAAAAGAATACTTCCAAAATATTTTTGAAATAGAAATGGCAATAAATTGCCATAAGGCAAGTGGCACATGCACACAGTCATTGCTAAATGGATAAAACCCTACTTAAGATAGGAAAATAATATTTTGTTCCAGAACATTTTATTCTGTTTACGTACATTATTCATGTGTATAAAATAACAGAGACATTCTATGTTACAACTTTTTAGGAACCAAACATAAAATAATGAAATCCAGTATAATTTTACTGTTGATAAATTTTATAAAAATATTTCATATGATATAGATTTATACCCTTTACATCAAAGTATCTCATGCCCTTCATCTTTCTTTAGTGGTCAAGTCAATAATCAGATTAATTCTTTCAAAATATTTTGCTTTAATTTACAATATTGTATTACAATTGAAAAGTTAAAAAGTCCCATATCCCGTACACTTTTTCATGTAGGTTGTACACAAAACAGACTACACATGAGAAAAAGTGACAAACTTGTAATATGCATTTGTTTGTTTTTCCATTTTTACACCAATTGAAAACTTTTTTGCCATTATTGTCACATATTACAGTCTAACTTGCCCATGCGACAACGTGTATTAAGCGACTTCTGTCTTAAACGACCACTTTAAATTCCCCCCGATCATTTTCTCTCTATGTCTTTAATGTATTAAGCGACTTTTGCTCAACGCGACCAGCGACCGCTAATTAGTCACCTAATTGACAACAATCTTTTCATTAAACGACCACTTTTACCTGTCAAGTAATTGTGTTTTTAGAGAACGCCACCTCGTTAAGTCACAAGTGTTAACAATCAAAACACAACAATAAACGTGTGAAAAACTCTATTTCCCATACCATTTTAGCGTATGCAAATGAAGTTAAGTATACGCGTGACGTGTATTATCCAATAATATCGGATAAACAATGCAACGCTCCGCCCATACTGAGATGGTGTATACGCTTCGCTTGTTGACATTTAGACTGCATTGAATTGACCTTGGACTTGATCAGTCATTAAATTAATCGTAACAAATAGATGTAGATCTAGTTTGTTTATTTCAAATGAAAAAAAAATGCACAACAGAAAACGTCTTCACTAATAGGGTTTTCGTGTTGGAGACAAGGAAAAACAACGGAGAAGTTAAAAAATTCTGGAAAAAATGTCAAACATGTACGTAATGGATCTTGAAACTGTTTTGTTAATAAATATCAGAAAGTTAATTTTTACATTTGCATCCATTTAGATTATCGGAGCGTACTTTTTTCAACATTTATATAAAAATGAAGTTGAAAAACAATCCCACCGAATAAAAAAGATGTCATTTATAAATTTTGACTTTTATATCACGCTGACTGTCTTAAGAGACCGTTTCATTAAGCGACCGTTTTGGGTGTTTCCCTTGCCCGGTCGCTTAATACACGTTTGACTGTATGGTAATTAGTTATCATTTAATATATCTGATTTTAAATTTTAGGCAATGGCTGCAATAAACTCAAGGAAAATGAAATACGCCTTACTGCGTGGACCATTTGAGGTAAACGGTATTAAGGAATTCCTCAGGGACTTGTCGTATGGACGTGGCTCCACTGCACCCGTAGCAGGTGATAAATTACCAAAAATAGAGGAACAAGAACCCTGGGATGGCAAAGATGGTGAAGTAAGTACTAAACATCTAACAAACAGTAACTTTTGTAATACTGGTAGATATTTAATTATGCAAATGAGACAAATATTTACATATGCGAATAAGCACTTAGTCTGTTAAAAAATTTCATGTTATCTTTTTTGACATGACATAATGATCTGTGATAGTAATTTCTATTCATTTTCTATTTTTCAGCAAATCGTTGAAGAGGATATAGATCTCAGTGATGTTGAGCTTGATGATTTGAAAGATGAATTGTGATTGGACGGTATTTTTAGCTCATCGGAAGTTCCATTATGTCATAATCCTTGTAACCAAAGCCATCAAACCATAAGATCATATCCATTAAAGAAACATCAAGTTCTATGAAATATTGTCAAGTTTTAATATCTTGTTTTGTTTTTTGTAACTCTATTAAAGCTGCTACCCCTTTTTGGTGGGTATGTTAAATTTTTGAATAACAAGAGTACAATATCAAATACATGTGTGTTATTTTTTGACCTTGGCATTGGTCAGAAATATTTTGATGATCATTTAGTCCATAGTATTAAAGGTGGCTGGTGTTTTATTGAGAATTTTTACAATTGACTTGCTTTGTTTAGGCAACGAGAATGTGGTCAGGTGACACTATATTAGTAGACAGACCAGGTCATATACTGGTGGTTTTATCTGTACTCTAGCATCCAAAATAACATGGGATCAGTCTGGAAACAAGAAATCGGTTTATCTTGCATGTATATGCCGAAATGTTTTGATTATTTTCTTTGTAAAATAAAAGCATTTAGAATAGTTTGATTTAGAATGAGAGCTATAAAATAGCTTGTTTGATAGTGTCAGAAATGATTTGAAATTAAATTCTTTTTTCTTCATTTTATTGTTTCAATAACGTTCAAGCTATGTTTTTATTCTCGATACACATTGAGTTCTTGAATCATAAAAAATAATTTTAGATCGATGTAAAGAGGGGAACATATTATATCAGTATAAAATTGTAAGCCATTTGTAACAAAACAATGAAGGAAAGAACGAGTCAAAAATATTAAAGGATGGTGCAATAGTGATGATTGTTATAACATTATCTTAGTTATCTTTCTTGAATCGATCAGGTTATGGTGGTGTTGGTAATTTTCACTCCGAATTACGGCAGTAAGCCATATTGAATTTACCAGAGCACAATTCAGCCACCGCATCGTTCCTGATCAGGTTAAGAACATAAAACAAATTACAACTTATCTTATAATATGTTACTATGACATAGTGTAGTTTACTCACCGATAACACAGACTGTTTATAAGACAACGGCATTCTTCACATGGACCGTTTATAAGACTGACCTTTTTCACATGACACTTCACAAACTTGATGTCTTTATTGTCTTCACCATCATGTTAAACTCGCACTATTTTTTTTTGAATTTGTTCATAAATATATTTTTTACAATCCTAAGGAAGAAAAGCGCATTGAATCATGAAAAGTTTTGTTTTGATTGGTTCTGAAAAATAGTCCTTAGAAATTGGTTTAATTGTATGTATACATGTATTACTGTGTGTTATGTATGACTGGGTGTCAGTTAAGTTAAAGCTCTAAGTGAAGCAAAATTGTGATAAATATAGAACTTGTAACCAGGTGTAGTGTATCAATATGCCAGTGTAATTGAATATCATGTAATAGTCATTGAATGATATATTCTTAAGGCATGTGTGAGAGTAGGTGTTGTTTGTATGTGTGGTGTGTAGAGTAACATACATTTATATATACATTGTAAAGACATGATTTGAGTGGTGCTTAGAGTTACATTATAATATGAATGGTAAAACTACCAGGTGCCTGCTTAACGATCTGTTTTGTTTTTCTCTCAAAGTTTTTATGCTAAACAATTTGACGTTAGGAATAAAATCTGGTGGCATAATGAAATATGAAATATAATATGGAGGCATGCTGCTTTAAAACTTTATGTAGCTATTTTTGCTTAGGTTAAGGTGCATTTTTAAACCAGTCTTGAAACTTCGGACTGGATCATGTTGATGAAGAAATTTAAGATTCTTCAAATGCAGAGGCACTGAGTTCAAACCAGTCAAAATTTTAAGCTTTTTCGGATTGAGTCTGATTAAAAAAAGATTTTCCAGTCGGACCACTTTCATGATACCTATAGAGAAATAATTGTCATTACCATTTTCAATGTAAAAAGATATTAATTTTTCCAAAAAGTTGATTTCAGTATGAACTTTAAATACCTTTAATTCTCTGTTGTTTGAATTTGTTGTATTATTTTGTGAATGGTGTTTTGCTTTACGTCAGTGCTACTTTTCTACGATTTTATCTCAAAACATTTGTCCACCCCAAATGAATGAGAGGTTGTCGATAATAATTTTGGAATGAAAGAAAGAGTTATAATAAATAGTAGACTAAACTTACACAATGTTCAGATTATGTATATCGTTTTGAAAATATTTTATTGTATTAAGGGATATTAAAATGTGAGAAAAATGATATTTCTTGTTGTTTTCGTTATTGAAAATCATAGTTTTCAAACTACTTATCCTAATATTGATGCTACACTTGTCAGAAGTTTTACATGCAACTTTATTTCTCATCATATTTGAAAGGAAATTTCTTAACATTTTTTCCATTTGATTATTGATAATTGTCTATGAGAAATGGAAATATTCTCAGCAAGGACTTTTTTTAATAAGATTTATACCTGCAAAAATATTCAGCTATTGCCACATGGCAGTGGCAAATATTTTTGATAAATTTTATGGTCATTAACTTCATACTAATTCAACTATTACATTGAAACTTGATATGTGGATGGGCTCCAATCATATAAAATATTTGGTCAAAGTTCATGGTACCTACATAAATTAAAATTTGCCGTTCACTCCAGAAATAATTTATTTTAACCTTGGTATACATGTTCACTGCCATAATGCAACACCAAATCAAAAGGGCAGATAATCCTTAATGTTTTTATAAAAACATACAAATATTTGCTTAAAACTAGAGATACTAGCTCACTGCTAAGGGCAAGTAATTCTGCAAAGTCCTTTTGGAGAATTACCCCTCCTGTTACCATACTATCCAGCACTGACAAGAACTTTAAAAACAATATTCTCACTCCTTGCTATGCCACTCGTGAGAATACTGTTGAAGCTTACTCAATGAAATAAAATTTCAGCTTACACAACAAACAAACAAATATCCTCTATTTATTCTCAATGAAAGAATTTACCTAACTCATAGCTCATGTTATATACAATCATGCCCTTGTAAATGAACAGCATGTTTCCTTGTTTTAAAATGTCATTTTGTGCATTGTTTTTTAAAGCCAGTTGTTCAGATCTTGAGCATTGATCAGCCTAAACAGCTTTTCTGGCTAAGTAACCAGTAATTTACCAATAAGTAATTAACTGTAAGTGACCGACTATTTATCCCACATGATTTCTGAATAAGAGGTGACATACACATGATCACCAAACTCAATGTCCAAAATCAATTGTCATGGAGAAATTTTGCCTCTGGGTACCTGCCCATGGTTGGTTTATCTGATGATCTTGTTTGCCTTATGTGCAGGTGACCACGGTAAAAATATTCTGATCTGACCACTACACGTGTTAGATTTACATTCAGATTGTCTCTGTATTCTACATGTATGAAAGAAAAACACTGCCGGCATCAATGGTTGTTTTCAAATCAATTTTTGACAAGCCATACTTAAATGACAAATCTATTTTTAACATTGGTGTCTATGACCAAGTCATCGTGGGGTAATGGTTTGTAGGAAGTACCGACACAGTCAGTTACTAAATGAGCTGCCAGTAACAATATGAGCAAGAGCACATAACTATATGCTCCACTTTCGTGAGCAGAAAATCTGCAGTCAGTTCAAGTTACACTTTGACTGCAGCATGACTGTACATATCCAATTTTTTTATTTGGAACTGTCCATAGTTAAAATTCAGTATCAGATAATGTAATGGAAGTGTATAAAGCTATGTCTTTGCTGCTTAAAGTTAATACAAAATCTTTGTTTTAATTTTTTTGAAAATGATATTGCCAAAATGTCTGGATGAAAGAATTATGTTGGTATAATGGAGTGTATGCATGAAATCATTGCTAAATTGTTAAAATTATACCTCAAAATAACAGTACAATATTTGGTTCCAGAACATTTTATTCTGTCTATGCACAGTGTTCATGTGTTAAATACAAGAAACATTCTACAATCTAAAACTCTTTCTAGAATTGATAATAAGATTACGGAAACAATAGTTTTACCACTTTTAAGTTTCTATAATGAAATATTTCATTATATATTGCTTTATACCCTTTAATTAATGTGGCAGCATCACCATACTAGTATCTGGTGAACTAATAAGCTGACTGACATTTACGGTAAAAGCTATTACAATGCTCGAGACAGTTAAATAACGGGAAGTAATAAAAACAAGATTTCAGATTTAATTGACATACTTTTTTTATTTCACAAAACATATTCTCAAGACCTTTTACAAAACATTCACAGTACAAAAGTTTATAATATCTGTTTTCAAATCTGTAACAAATTTATTTCTGATATTGTACAGAATGAGAATAAAATGGTATGTCCTAATCTACAGCAATAACTTAACACTTTGATTTTTTTATCATAACTAGACAATAACCATATTCAAAACTGGTACCAACAGATTAAGCTTCTATAACAAAATGTATTAAAATTCAAATTTTCAATACTGTATTACAGTACAGATTTACCCTATATTAATTAAAACCACTTGTTAAAAGTCTAATCATCATTATAGATCTATACATAATGTACAATTCATATACAGCCTATGTTGTTTAACGTAAGCGAGCCGATGATGACCAACATATTATAAGATCATGTGATCAGTGCAGACCAAGAGCAGCTGTCAAATTCAAGTAAGTACTTATTTTGAAATTCTCCCTAAATATGATGACCGATTTTGTCCATATTAAAAGACAAGTCCATTTAAGGTTTTCAGCGTAGTAAGGTTTTAATAAATATAAATAACCTAAAGAAAAATATATAATTTCACAACTAGCAAAATTTCAAATACATTTAATGCTACATTTTCTTATTCTACTGCACTTACAATCCAATTAAAATACTACAAATTTATTTACAAGGAAAAAAGAGCAACTGTAGTTTTTTAACATCTTTGAAAAAGACCAGAAACAAACAAGCATTTGATAGTATTGCGGGCAATACAGTAGTCCCCTACCGGTCCCTCAAAAAGTTCTTTAATTGTCATACACTCCTGTGTATTGCCATTTATAATGAATTTGAGGATGAAGTCTGTATTTGAAAATATCGACCACAAAACATAATAAAATAAGTTTGTTTATATCACAGTAATGTGTTAAGTTTCCATGCTTAGTAAGGAAATTATGTTTATACAACCTTGTCATATTATTACGATGTGGGATTTTAAAGTAAATCCTATAAGGAATGAAGAAGTTGGAGTGAAAATACCAGTTTCTCGAAAAAAATCTAAGTTCAAGGGGGACATAATTCTGGAAATAGTCTTGCTAGAGTATTTAACCTTCTCAAAAATGTCGAGTGATAATAAGAAACATATATATGAAGTTTGAAGTAGATACATTAGGAAATAAAGAAGTTATTTAAAAAAGACAACATTTTTTCCCCTAAAAAATCTAAGTTCAAGGGAGGTAATATTAATATTTTTTTGTGCTAGAGTTATAAACCTTGTCACATATGATGTGGTTGATGACCAGGAACTTATATTTAAAGTTTGAAGTAAACACCTTAAGAAATAAAGAACATATAGTGAAAAAGCTGAAAAATTTAAATCAGAAATCTTGAAATTCAGGCTATTTGTTGCCATAGCAACCAGAATTTTCAACATAGGAAGAAAATAAAAAAGATGTGCATAATCTCCAGACTGCCATCTACCCATATTTCAAGTTTCATAAAAATATTTTCAGTACTTTTTGAGTTATCACTGGATCCAGTTTATGTGTTAAATTTGCCATATTTTCAGACTATTTGTTGCCATAGCAACCAGAATTTTCAACATAGGAAGAAAAAAAAAAGACGTGCATAATCTCCATACTGCCATCTATCCATATATCAAGTTTCATAAAAATATTTTCAGTACTTTTTTGCGTTATCGCGGGATCCAGTTTTGTGGACGGACGGACTGACAGACAGACAGACAGACGGACAGACAGACGGACAGACAGACAGACAGACGGACAGACGGACGGAGGGTAAACCTAAAGTCCCCTCCGGTTAAACCGGTAGGGGACTAAAAAAGCAACAATCAGACTGAAATCATTTATCATACAACAAATACAGTTTTAATAAAAACAAGGTCAACGCAATATATGCTGGGATGAACATTTGCTCCAGGAATCAAAACAATTGTTTCCTATACAGAATATGGCCTGTTCATAAAATTTGAAATATGTTTTTTCTGTTACCTTACGTAACACGAGACAGGAAATTGTCATCAAATAAAGATTTTAGTTTCAAACTAAACTAACTTTTTTTTATATTTTTTTCCACTTACATAATTATTGTCTTGAGTATATTTCCAGTATCTAATAGTTTTCATAGAACCCATGCCCTTGAGTGAAGTCAAAATTTCCTTCCTTTCATCAGTTTAAAAGACATAGAGCGGACATAAAATTGTGAACAGACAGACGGACAACAAGAGGCATAACAGTATATACCCAAAGCACTTTTGGATATAAAAAAAAAAGATTTTTACCTTAAAACAACAGCAATGTATGTAATAAATCGATTATCTTATAGTCAATGTCACAAAAATATTAATCAAAATAAACTCCAGTTCCTTTGGTTTTTAAAAATTATAAATATGAAATATCCATCCCACTAATGATAATACCTTATCAATAAAAAAAAATATGAAGAATTTATTTACAGGAACAAATACATGTAATGCACTTGATGAGGGCTAACAATTCCACCATTTTCTCAATAAATCTATCTTACTATACTTCTGAAAAGATAAAAATTTCGTTCATTCACAGTAACAAAGTAAGCACTTGACATTTCTACTTTGTAACTAACACGGCACATTCATTCCGAATTATTTCAAACTCCTATATACATGTATACCAGATGTATTTGAAAATGATCATCTAACTTTGGAAGCAAATGCCTAATGCTCTTCCCCTTAAATAACCCAACATGGGCACAAATAGCCTATTGCTCTTTGTTTTGAATAACCCAAAGTGGGCTTAAAGAGTCATAAGTGTTTTAATTCACAAAACTTAGGAGCAAACAGTTTAACACAACTTAAACACCCATCTAAGAATTGAAGAGCACAAAGCTGTTTTAGTCATCTTGGTTGGGAAAAAAGAGCCTAAAACTGTTCTATATCACCTTTCCTCCAACAGCTGTTTAAAATGAATGAGTTCACATTAACACAATGCAAAACAATAGCACCATAAATTGTCAATATCAATGATAAATAAAGCTAACATGTATGAATAACAACTTAATATAAACACTATTATAGTCTTGCAATAACATTAGACATTGAAATATAATATATCTACTTTCCTACAAGACTGTCAGCATATAAGTCGGTGAAGTGTAATATGATATTTACTCACCTACTCCATGTATAGCATATAAGTCGGTGAAGTGTAATATGATATTTATTAACCTACAAGACAGCTTACAAGTCTGTGAAAGGTAATTTGACATTTACTAATTATAAAAACAAATAGCTTATAAGTTGGGTCCAGAATTTTTAAACATAATAAGCAGAAAGTATTACATTCTACCCATCAGAATCTAATAATTTAAGCAATAAACACTGTATGTATTAAATTTAATATCAAATTTAATAAAAAACTTTACAATAATTAATTTTTAACGATATTCGCACAAAAATGTACAAGTTAACAAGTAATTGTCTTGTTATGCTTAACTTGTCATGAAAAAAAAAATTTAGCAAAAATTGTTACTGACAACTAGTACTTAATGTTGTAAAATTTCATATCTTATCAGTTTTTTTTAGAGACCTCCGTTTATAGATACAAATTTGTGGTTAATACACACCATTTGAACTTCAGCAACAAAAAATGAAAAAAAAAATAAAAAATGATATCGTAATACATGTATGTGTATTCCCAGAATAAACAAACAAAAAATAAAACCATGTGTATTCTATCAAAATGAAATATGTAAACATAATTGAAAGCCGTAAAATGCAGTTGCCTCCAATAAATGCCCGTCAGAGAGTGAAAATTTGTGTGCTATGAAATATACAGTCAAATCTTTCTATTTTGATAACATATTAACATATATGTTAGGCACAAACACAAGACAAAGCAGCAGCTTTCAATAAATGTTAATGTTTGGTGTCCTGGCAGAGAGACCTTGAACTTCAGCCAAATAACATCCGGTGGAGGTGAGGTCATCAACTAATGTAACACAGCACACAAACCTATATGTATATATTTATGAACTTATCTTTGTGCAATTATACTTAATGGTTGTCTATGTATCATCTGTTAGGAGCAAAGAAAACAATCCTCATATTTGCAGGGGACATCAAAATTAATAAATCATGTAACAAAAATCATAACAAACAATCCACTAATACTTGATTAATATTAACTTGTACATCAAAACTTTATTTCATTTTGCTTTTTTTCCTTTCTCTACACAAAAATATTTGCTAGAAAACAACTCATTGTCACTAATTGCACATCAATGGCCTTAAACAAATTTTGATGGCACAGATTTACAAAAGTGTGCTAAAACGCACAAAAAGGCGTCCTAGTGAATACCTTAATAAAAGTTGGAAATGTATTTTTGTACTTCATTTTTGTGACTTTAAAAAAAAATTAATAGAAATTTCAGTTACATTTTTTAAATTAATATCAGTCATAGCAAACAAATCTGCTAACTCTCTGTCTCTTTTAAAAAATATAAAAACAACTAGCATATCCGCTGAAGCACTGACAAATGTTTACAATATCAAAAAAATTTAATCATATTTATTTTAGATAAACAATTATTACATTTATCAAAAGAAAAACTAACATCCAACCTAGTATTTTTAAAAATACATTAGTAAATCATTATTCATCACCACCTTCCATACAGAATTCAAATTGAAATATTTCATTTTTACGCATTTACATTAGTACACAACTACCTGTGTATACATTTACACATATATATACTAATTTCTTTTGCCGCACATTTAATGCATGTATACCACTGCATGCAAACACAAAAAACACAATTATATTTTATATATAATACTATAATAAGCAGATCAATATTAAAATGGTACTCATCAAAAATTTAGAGTTGCTACAAGTTTTCCTTCCTACTTTTCAAAACTTAATTTTACAATATGATGCAAAGTGTAACTTCCTAGAACAACAGGTTATATAGATTTTTTTTTATTAAAACAAACGCTTATAAACAGACTGAATGCCCAGTTCCTGATAGTTAAACAAGAGCCTGGATAATAAGGAGTGTTTTAAATTCACAAAGGGAAATAACTCAGTAAAAGTACATAAGCCAGTAACAGAATTTAAACAGTAACATACAATTCCAGCTCAACATGCATGTGGGAAGTCATTCTAATAAGTAACTTAATTTATTGACAATATATGTGACATAGATTATAACTTCGTATTATGATATTGAATTTTCATTGGATATAAAAAATTGTAACAACTCTAAAAGGAATACAGGTTTCCCCATCACCTAACATTCACAAGTATATACATGTATAAATATCTCTTGATGAACAATACATCATTGAATTTGTATGAAAAATGTGTCTCCTATGTGACATTGCCTAGATGATATTTTTCTAATTATTCAAATTTAACATCAGGAATTTAAATATCAAAAGCTTTACAATGGGCAGCCATGAGTATGTATCTTGAATGACTGTGAATATACAGATTTACTCTAACTTCCATGAATAAACAGACTGGTATTAATTTACCAAGACATTACACCAGTCTTACTTCACTGGGCATAGAAAAGTCTTCTTGAATAAAAACAATGTAGATTTGTCTTCATTCATAGAGTCCCAGTCTAGAGACACGGACTGGTCTCATACACAGATGCACAGACTGGTCTTACTTTATGGAAAAACAGACTGGTCTTAACAGACTGGTCTTAACAGACTGGTTATAGTTCACAGATACACACACTGCCACTACTTTGTAGTGATGACATCAGAAAGTAAACACCTTTGCTAGAAATCAAAAAGGGTGTAACAAATTAAAATTGTGAAGCTAATTTCTTGTTAAAATATTTTTAAATAAAATATACATGTATCAATTAATATCTTTACACCCAAAAAATTAAAAACAATTTAGCATTGCGATAGATATTTTTTGATATACATCTTAACAAGAGAGAAAACACACATATATATATAGCGACATTCATTGCTGTTACCTACAACAACAACTCAACTTTTATTGAACTCTTGTATACATGACACAACTCATTTTTCTTAATGAGCAGATTTTGTTGACAAAGCTACATCAGAGTCTAAAAGGTTATAAAAAATTCTCCAAACTCAAACTATGATCTCAGGTAGTGGATTGGTCACAAAACTAATTTGTAATTATGTGATTTCACCAATGACAACCCCAGAGATCCGAGAAAGATCTCAGAGAGAAAGTTTTATAACCTCGAGGTCAGAAATAGCCTGCTCATTTGATTTCTCAGAGGTAGAGATTACAAATAACAACCTAAAACTTTTTAAGTTTTTTTTTTTTAAGTATTTCTATAAACTTCAATAATTTCTCAAGTATCAATTTTTTAACGAGTGTCTCCCAATAAATACACCACAGTCTTTAAGATATAAGGCAAAGATTTAAAGTATACAAGTTTGGCGACAGAAAAATAATATACAAGTACAGGTAAATCTATTGAACAAAGGTATCTCTAATATGTTTGACCTAGCTGGTCTAATACTTTACAAATGACATTTAGAAAATCAACTTGAGTAACCTGTCGGAAGAAAACATATGCCTTGCAAACAAATGACTGGGGTATTTTTGTACTAATTTCAATAATACTTTTATTCAGTATTAAACTAAGTTCAACAGATTTTTACATCTTCTTTTCTTAAAAAAAAAAAAATACATGACGTTAACCCAAAGTCAGATCCTAAACAATAAAATAAACCAAATCACATCTATTGCACATTTTGCCTTAAAGATTGCAAAATTCCACTGAATTTTATTAAAGTATTCTATTATAATATCTTCAGAAAAAAAACTTACAAAAAAGCTGTATCAGATTCTAAGCTTCAAAAGAAATCCTTGACATCAAACAAGAAAAACAACAGAAATGCTGTTATGAGTTTCAAAGTTATTGTATGTATACAAGTGTCCAACGTTTTGATTATGAGCATATACATGCATTTATTTCTTGCTCTTTCTTGCTCGTAGACCATTCTGAGCTGTATTCTGATCTACTTCTGGCAGAGATGAGATATCCTCCTCCTGGGCTGTAATATATATAGACAAAAACTTCGATTAAAATATGCTGACACAGAAAAAAATATGCTTACATAGCAAAAAAAAATACACTTACACAGCAAAAAAAAAATGCTGACACAGCAATAAAATATGCCTAGACTGCAAAAAAATATGCGGACACAGCATTCTGACAAATTTTGAGAAGAACAGTTGAAAAAGTAGCTTATATATGAAACTTTTATTCATGTCTAAGATCAAATATCTATTAAATTCATTCAAGGTCCGATACAAGGAATACTTGTTATATTACAGTGCATACCCTGCTGGTGGGATAATAGTGTATTTTAATCTATAACAGAATCCTTCAGAAGGCTGTATGTTAACACAAAAGTCTGGTGTCAATATAAATATCCTAACAGTTACTTTCCCTTTACCATCTTAAATTTGTATAATGAACATAGCATGCTTTGAACCAGGAACAATCCAATCAAAATTAATACACAACAAAGCAGTAGAAGTCATAAGGTGACTTTCCAAACCCAATGGTGAGGGGCAAGTGGTTTAAAGTCAATGACCTTAACCACAAGCCATAGGCATCCCATCGATCAAAACAAGACCACAAGAGTTTCAGCAAATTTCTTCAATTAGTCAAAACTCAAAGTATGGTATGTGAAGGTCATATGGCGATTTTCCAGTTTTACTGGTGGAGGAAAATCTCCAGTGCCTCTTCACGCAACATTCCAGGCACAAGCTGGCATCAGAGTCAAACCAACAAAAGATTGTACTATTACAATTTATTTGCATGTTTACCTTCTACACAAAAATTAGTATAAAGACACTTTTTTTGGTTGGTTGCAAAACACAGTTTAAGTCATATGGCAACTTTCCAGCTTTACTGGTGGAGGAATACCTCCAGTGCCTTTTCGTGCATTATTTCAGCACAAAAAATGAGAATAAAGGCATACAAAAAGAAATCAACATTCAAGCAAAAGAAAATCACATTGCACAACATAAATTCTCTTATCAAAACATGAAATACTCAACAACAGAAAATACACTAACTACCTACTTCACTCACCTTTACCCTTCTTCTTGGTGGGAGAGCGAAGTTTACGTGTAGCCACGGTACGTTCTCGGATTCTTTTCAAATGGAAGGTAATAAAATTCCACATCATCCATGCCTGTAGCAGACAAGTGGCTGTCAGACAAGTGATTCTGAAAAATTAAAGGAAATAAAACATAACATTAAAAATTTTGCAAGCTGTCTTTAGGTTAAAAGGGTATCAACAACCAGTTCTTTTGTTCTGTTTGATCAGCCAAAACACAAAAACATTTTTATACATAACCAACATGGACTATCATTATATAATTTCCAATATTATTTGTAATTCAGCAAAGAAATTAGAGCAACCCTGATATCTCTACTATGTCAGACCTTTGACTTTCATAAATGGCTCCTAAATTGTCTATCCATCATCATTTTTCATAATTACAAAGATAAAGATATAATGATTTGAAAATGATAAAATTATTTAAAACAAGCAATTATCATAGTATTGCAAGCAATCCATAAGTCCCCTACCAGTTAGAACCCCATCAACATTCTGAAGGGCCATTGGCCATTCACTATAATGTTTCAATTTTTCTCTATTTTAAGTAAATTTGTTGGAAAAGTTCTTTAAAAGAGATCATAGGAAACAGTTTTTATGAACAGACAGACAGACGAACTGAAGGACACTCTAAAGTTAATATTTGAAACATCCCTGTTACCAAAATATTACATTTTAAAAGCAAAATTCTTAAAGACGAGATAACTCTTGAATTAAAGATGCAATTTCATAAAAATTTTCAGCTCTTTTTGACTAATCACAAATATTGTTATATTTGCCATGTTTTAAGCCTATTTGTTGCCAAGGCAACTGATATTTTTTCAAAATAGGAAGAACAGATAAGACATGCATATTCTCAAGACTGCTATTTACCCATATGTCAAGTTTCATAAAAATATTTCCAGTACTTTTTGAGTTATCACTGGATTCAGTTTATGTGTAAAATTTGCCATATTTTCAGTCTATGTGTTGCCATAGCAACCAGAATTTTCAACATAGGAAGAAAAGAAAAAGACGTGCATAATCTCAAGACTGCCATCTACCCATATGTCAAGTTTCATAAAAATATTTCCAGTACTTTTTGCGTTATCACTGGATCCAGTTTATGTGTAAAATTTGCCATATTTTCAGCCTATTTGTTGCCATAGCAACCAGAAATTTCAAAATAGAAAGAACAGAAAAAGACGTGCATAATCTCAAGACTGCCATCTACCCATATGTCAAGTTTCATAATAATATTTCCAGTACTTTTTGCGTTATCACTGGATCCAGTTTATGTGTAAAATTTGCCATATTTTCAGCCTATTTGTTGCCATAGCAACCAGAATTTTCAACATAGGAAGAAAAGAAAAAGACGTGCATAATCTCCATACTGCCTTCTATCCATATACCAAGTTTCATAAAAATATTTTCAGTACTTTCCAAGTTATTGCGGGATCCAGTTTTGTGGACGGACGGACTGACAGACAGACGGATGGACGGACAGACAGACAGACGGACGGACAGACGGACGGAGGGTTAACCTAAAGTCCCTCCGGTAAACCGGTAGGGGACTTATAAAACTGTTATTGGTTCAACTAAAGTAAGGTTTAATTGACCAAATATTTAAGACATATCCTGAATGCAAAATTTTGTTAAGTACAATCTGCAGCCTTGTTAGAGCCTGCTTGAAAAACTTCAAAATAGATCAAATCAAACCTTAAATAAATGCCCAACACAGCAAATTGGAAATGTTACAGTCTAGGTTTGTTCGCTTCTGTTTATTGATGTTTGTGATAAAAGCAACTTCAAATACATGCCCCTAAGCACCAGCTTTAGTATCGAGTACAATTCAACATGTAAGTATGGCAATGGTGTAATGAAGAGTTAGGAGAAACACTGGCAAATGTGTTCATACGACAGTTATCCATGAAGATAGTAAAATATAAAAATATTTGTATAAGAATGTGAGTGTAAATATCAGAAATAATTATGACAAGGATGTCTATATACCTGACAAGTCTTGTGTTGAAGTTGCCGGCAGCAACATCTATAGAATCTTGACTAGATTGTTGAAGTCCGTACCTGTAACATATCATACAACATTGTAAACACTTCATGGCTACATCTGTTTGAAAATTGTATACAATTATAAGGCTAATATCACATTGTACATTTTTAGTTTGCAAAGGGCAGATTTTCCCCCCTTCTTCACAAATTTTTTTATAATCATACACTTTTCCCAAAATTTCAATATAAATCCAGTTTTTTCATTCCACTTTGCAATAAGATAATGTAAAAGAAATTATTTCCTCAATACTCTAATTTGACAGGTCATTATAAGTCGAATTACTTCCAATTTAATTTGTCACCCCATTAAATATGCGTATGGAGCTCAGGTACAACATCTGTGACTATGACAAAGTTTTCTTTTTTTCTCTGAAACATGCAACAAACTCCAATGACTCAAACTACTCTTTAATATTACCAGTATACTGAAAAATCTAAATTTAGCAACGTTACCTATGATAAAAGGCAGAAAAATTACCTACCAGAATGTAAGGACAGCTAGAGTTATTGTCCCTAGTCGTACCAGGACAAACAAGACGTTGAACACCATAAAGCAATGATTGGCTATATCAAGTTTGTCTGCAAAGTATACTAAGCGTGCTAAGTGGAATACACTTTCTACAATATAATGAAGGACCATCATCAGCAGAGCTACTCTCGTAAAACTGAAAAAAATAAAATATCATGTACATGAACATTCAGTAATTAAAAAATAGTTCTCAAGCAAGACACTTTACACTTATTGCTCAGTACTGCTTGTTTCGAGGGACGGATTTGAAATTTATCTATAAGCTATTAGCTTCCTACAAAATCAAACTGAACAAAATTCTTTATAATCCATAACAGTTGTTTAATATTTCAGAAAAAACAAATTTGCTACCACAGAGAAACTGGAAAAGTAAAATGTATGAACCAACTGCAAGAACAGTCTTTCTATGACCGAGACAAAAAGTTTTTTTTACTAGCTCCTTTTTTTCTATATGGCTATCTATTTAAAAAATATTTTTGGATTATGAGTTTGCATCTTAAAAGTTTTCATTACTTTTAAAAGTTTCTAAGACAAAGAAATCTATGGTTAAAGTCAACACCCCTTTTAGCTAATCAGGCAATCTAAATTAGATTGGAAAGTAGGTTTAGCAACCCAAGTACATCTTTTAAGTCGTAAAACTTCATTTTACTTCAATCACACTAAAGTTCTATGATGAACTGTCGGTGGCAACAGTCTTTTCCCATTAGACCAGTACAAGAGTTTGGTCATAGACTTGCCCTGTTCACTATACAGTCAGTATATAATATTATATTGACATTTTTCCAAAAGTGATGAATAGTTTTGTCTAGACTGACGGATGGACAAGTCCGTTTTAAGAAATTTAGCATGATAAGAGTTCAAGGTGTATACTTACTTGAGAGAATAGGCGACTACAATAAACACAAGGTAAAGCACTGTGTATTGAATTCTACCCTGCATCTCATCCTGCAATAAAAATGTACCAAATTTAAACTGAAGTCATAAGCGATTCATTTCTTTTTTCCCCCTAAATTCTCAAACAAAAATTTTCCATTGAAAGTTCTAAAAAATTAAAATAAAATCCTCATCAAAGAACATAATATTTATTGGTAGAGTTTTTCTAACTAAAGCATTGCCATATGCCATTAAAAAAAAACAAAACGTTCCTCATCCTTATTTAGCCAAGATACAAAATAGTATGTCATTTTCAATTTTTTACACTTGGTTGGTAAGCATATTCTATCCCAAACATAGCTATGGCTAAAATTTCCACAAAGACAATAATTATACTACATTCTTAATTTCTTATTTGAAAAGACTCACTGTTAATCGGATTAAGCTTATTTCATACACCAGAATAATAATTGAGCCGCATCACGACAAAACCAACATAATGGGTTTGCGACAAGCATGAATCCAGACCAGCCTGCGCATCCGCGCAGTCTGGTCTGGATCCATGCTGGTCGCAAACCCATTATGTTGGTTTTGTCATGACGTGGCTCATATGTTCCTGAAGTGGTTAAAAAACCTGGCAATATTGTTGCTAGTCAAGAATCCTCATAACCCAATCATAAACCAGTACATACCTTTTTAACTTTCTGGAAATAGAGCTCTGGGAAATTGTGAACCCAGTATGCCATTTGAATGATAAAGTAGAACTTGAGCATGAATGGCATGTTGTTGTGTGGGTACTCCTGCCATAACTGGTTGATACTGTGAAATCCTTCCTGTGAAAATATGTCACGTTCAGATACAAGTTTCCAAATTTAAACAAATAAATATATCTTTGGCAAAATATCTTTATGAGTGCAAAAATTCAGTTGAAATTTTTTTGAAACAATAAATTTAATTTTCATTCCCTTCTTTGTGCAAATTTGTAAGAATAGTTATTGTTGTATAGAAATGCCCATTAATTCTATAAGTATCTCCCTGATATTTAAAATGATTGTGGACGTTTGCAACCTACTCGGTGTTGCAATTTATTGAAAATCAAATGCTTAAAAAGATGAAAATTTAATCAGAAGATTAAATCATTTAATCAGTAAGAAAGGAATCCATCAACAAATCAAGATTTTGTAAGTCAAAAATTCTGTACAGTACTGGTCAGTGACTTAGAAAAGAATTTCCTCAGACAAGAAATGTTGCCAGTTCAAATACTACTATGTGTCGTTCTGTTCGTTAAATAATGGACTGAAGGCACCTTGATCTTTCCGCCACTTACGACTTGAAAGTCATGACAACAGTTTCAGCATGGCTGACAAAATTAATATCAACATAAAAACCCTTACCCTCATAATGGTGTCAATACCCCATGCAGCTGAAGCAAAGTAAAACGTCATGAGCTGTCCAGATTCATTAAACTTGCTGTGCTTCACTTTGGATAGATGCATTTTACGATTCAGTTTCTGAAACATTCAAATATATAATAAACACTTTTCTGCATCTTACCAAATACTTTCATATATAAAAAAAAATCAAAAGTGAGAAATCAATAAGAACACAAGTATCCTTAAGCAGTCTAAAAATTGCAACACAAACACACCTTAGTATATACAAATTTCCAAAAATGATACAAGCTGTCTTGAAACTAATGCATCATACAATGAACATTGAAATCAATGTCAGAGATTCTGACATAAAATAATAATCTTTATGTTGCTCATCAGTGGCCCTGCAATTTGGAATAAGATGCTGAAGATTCTTATAATACTTACATCAAGGACATATTCCTGAACAACAGCATGTGCAATGATGGCAATCAGTAGGTAGAAAAATACAGTGAACAGATCTTTGATTCCACAAGTGTACATATTGTATGGCTCTGCATTTTCTGTACCTGTAAACATTAATAATTTCATTACAGTCATTCAAACTTAGGTCTTCACATTGACTTCATTTATTTATATATAACAAAAGATAACACATAACAAGAGCGGTCGGTAGGACAGTGTGCTCAACTATACACAAAAAAGGGCTTAGCTTTTTTTTGAATTTAAATAGGGCCATAAAACTGTCAAAATCCGAGTTAAGGTTATGGACCTTAAACATTGATCTCTGATTATGCTCTCAAATATGATGCCGCCGCCTAGGTTAGTACCATAGCTCTCACTATTCGAATAGATGAGCTAAAAAACAAACACCAGTACTTCAAACATAAATAAACTATAGATGGATCTTTTTAAAAAACAAAAGGTTCATCTTTTTAATTCATTAAAACTTACAATCAGCACATTGCTAATCTAACTAAAATCATGAAATAATCTGGAATATTCATCAAGAGTATCAATTAAACAACAACAAAATATATAAATAATTTCATACTGTGAACATATTAAATGGTCAATTCTGGCTTTTCCCCAATACTTAAAATATGCAAACAGATAATTTAACACATTTTCCAAAATACACTTACCATTGATTGTTACATTGTGCTGAAGGGTTACAAACAAGGACGCTACAGGTGAAGTTGCCTGAAAAAAAATGGGAAGAATATTTAAAAATAATAAAAACTGTTTTCATTTATAAATGTATAAATATTGTGTACAAATTCAACAATGAACTGGTTTTTAAGTTTTATCAGCATCAGTAACACCACTTTCCAACCACTCACATCATATATATATAATATAGCCACCCTAGGTCCTGCAGAATAACAAAGCAACCACTTTGAAGCTAAAACAAAAAATATGTAATAGTATTATGTTATGGCATTTGTTTCACTTTCACTGTGATAAATTCCTGACATCATCCATGGGCGGCTACCATTAATGTTTTATTCATCTGCTTGTGCTTTGTCAAAAACTTTTATTGTTACTATTGTAAATAAATTAAGAGCTCAAAATAAAATAAGGCATTTTACCGATATGGATCACCAATCACTTTATAATGAAAACCCGGTAAATATACTTTTCATTATGGAAGTGGCTAGCCGTGCGAGCCTGTACGGCTAGCCAAAAGTTCTAGCCGTATGTGAGTCACATATGACTAGCCAGGCCACACTGTATTGTCTAGCTGAACGGCACTTCAAAATCATATGAAAGTCAAAAATGCATATGATTGTTATTTTGTTTCTTTAAAAGAGGATTTAAACAAAGTCCCCGCATTTTTCGTTGTGTGATCACTTTAATAGATATGCTCCGCTATTTTGTAAAAAAAAAAATGAATCTGAAGGTAATGCAAGCGTTGTAATCTTGATAAAAGAGTCACAGTTGCATGTTATAAGTTATAACGTGGTTGTTTTTCATGCTTATGATTTGTTGTTTTATTTGTAAATGAAAGATGAATTATTAAATCATTTTTTGTTAATAAAACACATGGATTGAAAAACTAATCATAATGGCAATAGAGATTTTTTCATAACGGCATGATCGGAGCAGAATAAAAAAAGAAAATAGAAGAAAAAAAAACAACAGTAAAATCAGGGCTCATCTGGAAGGGCGATTCAGGCGAAAACTTCGCCGTGTATATTCCAATTTCGCTCTCCCGATTGATCAAAGAGAAGTCAACATCGCCGATAAAATCTTAATTCCCAAATAGTAATTAATTGGCGATGTAAAGAGCAGAGATTGTATCCGCCCATATGACGACTGCTGATTATCATTATCCAATCAGAGCGTCGCTTTATACTACCCTTCTACCTGCTGTAAGCAAAGCGATAGACCGCCTACTCTAAACAGTAAATAACGAGAGCATCGGCCCGAAACGGTATATTTGTGTGACAGTTTTGCGAGTTTACTACGGGATTTGGCGATAATTATAGATTGTTTTTTCCCCGATTATCTAAACACGTGCAATCTTCCCTAATTGATTTACACGATGCACTTCGATGGTGGGTTTTTAACCCGAGTAAAGGCGATGTGCAATGGATTTTTCACGGCTATCACAAAACTGTTAGTCAATTAAAATATTAGTCAATTAAAAATAATCAATTTCATTAATGATCAGCGACCGGATTAAAAACTTAATCATAGTTTTGAATTATTTCAGTCCGTTAACATCAATTTTTACTGTAAAATTATGTCGCTCACGTCATGGCTACAGGGCGAAATGCCCAAACATAGCAGTAAGAAAGTTACTGATTCTGATAGTTACACCTACGCAAAAATTTAAGAAAGCCAATTCGCAAAATTCTTGCGATTGGTATGTTGTAGACAGTGAGTGTGTTTGGCATTGTTCTCTTTGTAGAAACACAGCCTACGCACGTGGGCACGACATCCCGGCTAAACTACATATCGGTCGTATATAACAACAAAATTTGTCAGGAAAGAAGTGTTCTTATTGTTTCAATATATATATTTGTTTCAATGTCGTAAATATGACGCTCAGATTAAGATTTATCAATATTGTAAATTTCAAAAAGCATTATTTATAAAGATATTACTGAATTTAACATTTCATGAAAATAAAGGGAGGTAATTATAAATTTATTTTCTATAATTTCTCAGTCAAATGTTTCAATAAGTAATGAATGTATATAATTTTAGTGATCAAATATAATGTGCCCAAATGTTTGCAGTACATATTTTACATATTCTTCGATGTTTGAAAATTGTTTTACAAGCATAATTATATGCATATAAATCTGACATTACAATGTACAGGATATCAAAAGAAAATTCTGTTATCACAACAGAACAGATTTTATTAATTAATAAATGTGAGGAAAGTAAAAAATATAAAATTATTTTTTTTCATCATATTTTTCTTACACATTATTATCAACAAATCTACATGAAAATATATAAACACATGTTTAGAGAAAGCTAATAAATAGCTGATAAATAATTTGTTTTTATTCATATTTGCAGCTCAAAAACATTTAGATGCCATTGCCAGATCTACTATTAATTAATCTACAATTAATTAATAAACTGGAGAAATATTATAAGTGATGTTAATTGTGTTTATATTATAATTAAAGGATGTGTAGCCAAGCATGTTAATGCATACACATTGGGTTGTTTCCCTTCTCCCTAATTTTCGCGAGGAAGTCACTTCTCCCTAAGATTTCCCCCCAGGATGAGCCCTGAAAATGCAAAAATTTATTAACAACTGTATAATTTTTAAATACAGTACTATAATACTGCACATAAAAGCACAGTTAGCCTATCTAGGGACTGACAATAGAATTTTAGAATGCGTTTCAGGGAACATGCAAACTTTCCTTAATGATGGACAAACTTCTACTCTCGGTCATTGATGCAGTTATCAGAGCCCAGCAACAATTATCTTCGGTGCTTTTTCATTTTTAAAGGTGTTGAAAATTAAACCAGCAGGCTTCGCGAAACTGCTGAAACATTTGCCTGACATTCGGTCAGACAAACTTTCAATTCTTGTCTGACCGAAAGAACTTTTGTCTGACCGAATTTTTTTTCCAAATATATGTACATGTATATGGTAATACCTTTGTGGTTTTTTTTAAAGACATAGGTACTTTTAAAGATTAGCAACACAATTTTATTCTCTTAAATAAAACTTCAGTTTATCCAGATTGATGGACTCTGTCTGGAAATTTAAACATTCATGATCAAAATCATCATCATCATATGATCTTTATAAAATTTATGACACAATGTACATTTCATCTTATTTTCTTCCTCGTTAAAAACCAACCACGAGCGGCCATTTTTCCATTTACCCACAAATTTTCTCGGCAGGCGCCTGGACTCGTATTTCTTTTGTTTCACTTTTTTCCTTCATTAGATAATTTATGTTTTTGCCTGGCGTAGCGCCAACGTAATAATTTAATAATGCAGTAACACCGACATTTTCTTCCGAGTACAAGATCATCGAAAGTTGTATGTATCTAGAATTTGATTGGACACTAAAAATGAAACGGCGAATGAAAACTCGTTTTACATTTCTTTATTCAAGGGAGAAAACTCGGTCTTGATCGGTCTTGGATATATCCCGGTATTCGTACAGGACATAAGGTCCGGAACTTGGAAAAAAATATGGGACCGGCTTGATTTTTGTCGGACATGTCCGACGGTCCGGCAACTTTCGCGAAGCCTGAACCAGTGATTTTTTTCTCAATTTTGAAAACAACCTGTGGCTTTCTGAAGGAGAAAAAAATATAGCATGTTAAATCAGAAAAGGGGAAAATACAATTCCCACTACTGAGAATGAAATTTAACACATTTTATAAAAAATTCCATTTTAGTTCAATTTTACATGCATAGTACATAGCAAAGGCTATCTATAGGGACGGCTTTCAATCTTCTAGCTGATATAAGTCAGCTGCTCTCATGACGAGTATGCACATGGCATTAAATGATTTTAGGGGGAAATTTTTAGGGGAAAAAATACCTATTTTGGGCTAGGGGAAACAGCATTTATTCGGCTGTAAAATACAGGAAAAAAATCACTGTAAACTTATTGAAACAAAACTGGATTATTATCACAATTTTGTTATTCAACTGCAACCAAATGCTCTTTTTTTCTCGCCATCTGGAGATGACAAAGATTGATACTTGTACTTTGTTTACTGTAGCCAACATGGCGATTAATCTCTAAAAAGTAATTTGCAACAATTGCTGTTTCTTTCTTAAAATCCTCGCTAAAATTCATAAAATAACATACGCATTTTCGACTTCCATATAATTTTTAAAAGTGCCGTACGGCTAGCCAATACAGTGTGTCCTGGCTAGTCGTACAAGACAGCCACTTCCTTTCATTATGACCATACATGCCATGCAAATATCTAAATACTTTACTGAAGTCTACTTAGTCCAATATATATGACGTTACAGGCTTGTTATTATATAGTTTTATGTTGGTCAAGCCTGACGTCTGATAGTTATTGCTCATAAACGCATAGCATTTTAAAAAAATAAAAAATGTCTATTGTCTTGCCTTTCAAGCTTTATTCAAAAGCTCATCTTCTTTTTTTTCAATTGCATGCTCTATCATTAACAAAAACTCTCAAACAATGTACTTATCAATTAAAAATAACATATAAATATCAATCTATTTTGCCTATCGGCCATACTGGTAAAGTAAAGCGCTTTACAGATTGATTCCAAATTTTTGAACGGAAAAATATATTCGAACACACTGCAGCAGCTGGTACATGGGCAATTATTTTGTTAATAAAAATTACGTTAGAAACTTCTGGACTCATTTAAACGCTTGCATTTGAATTAGCCAATCAGATTTCGCGCACTGTATGGCGGCCATTTGTATATCGGCTGTGCAAGGAATTTAATCAAATGAGAGGATTTAATCATGACTTTTCGGATGTGACAGTTCAATTATTTTCTTAAAAGGTATTTATTTTTTAGCTTTGTTCATAAATAGGTCAAAATTAATGTAAATACACGCTGTTTTAATTGTTTAAATTCATTAGATCTAAATCGATGTCTAATGTCATTTTTTTTGCTACACGATTTTGCAAAGATCTGTTAAGACCAAAAGTAACATGGAAAATGAAAAATGTAAAATATCAGATTAATGAATGATAAATATGAAATAGGTTACGTATAGGTCTTATAATTAGGACTACATTAGATCTAAATCACTGTTTAAAGTAAATTTGTTTGCTACACGATTTTGCAAAGATCTGACAAAGACAGAGATCTCTAATAATTTGTTAAATTCATGACCATATGTCAAATGAAACTTGCTAATTTTTATCTAAAGTTAAACTAATTACGACAGTAACAATAATGAATTTTAAAGAAACATATGCAATATGTTAAAGCAGTAATTTGATTAACACCGATACTTGAACACTAACAAGAAATTTGCAAAGAAATAAGAATACCATATGCTTTATGTAAAACTGACATGCGCATGATGTGGCATTTGTCAAAGTTACAAACCTGAAACATGAGTCCTATCACAAAAACCATGGCCACACATGATGTTATATCTGCATGATTTTGAATAACAAACTCATGGCTAAAAACCGGTGGGTTTTTATTGCTTCTACCTCGACGCATACCCATCTTTGCAGCAAAAAATAATAAATTTTCCAACCGGCGACAAAGAGGAAGTGTTTGGCAAATTACCCACAGTTCAAATCGGCATTGCGTTTGCAACGCGTCATTTCATTGGATAAAATTTGACAGATTCCGGGGATATATCATTCTCCGGTCCGGTCGCTTCCGGTCTCCGGTCTATTTTAACCTTATTAACTTGGCCCGGTCAGTGCCGTCTTCTAATAATTATATTTGTAAAAATGGGTCGATCTTTCTAGATGAAAAAGGGTGTTGATATAAAATATGTTATTTTTCGTATATGATGTATTTTGTTTCCAATTATTATTTTAATTATACGTCTTTTTTTGGTCGTTATTTATTTAATTAAATCAAAGATAAAATAATAAATGTTAATAAGCATATTAATTAAAACTTACATGATATAAAATTGTATTCTATCATAATGGTACTGAACCACCTTACCTTTATTATGATTTTTGTCTTTTTTACGTAAATACATACTTTGAAATGTGTATGATTTAAATAATTCGTACAATCTAATGTGTAACTTAGAGTTATTCCTCAGAATCTTTAATAAACACGAATAAAAAATTAAATAAAATGTTTCAAAGTTGATTGTGTCATATCAATACATAAAAATGTACCTTTTATTCAATTATTGTACATAAGTATTGTAAATAAAATGAAACATGCTTTGTTCTTTTAGAATTGTATGTTTATGTATAAAATAATAATAATAATAATAATAATAATAATAATAATAATAATAATAATAATAATAGATCTAATAATAATAATAGATAAATTTGAGAGTTGATCTGTGTTAATTAATTATTGTAACTAAAGTAAGTGACAAACATTTATTTTTGGAAAAAAAACTTATCTATTTATGATATCAAATAAAATATCTTCCCCAAAACCGGGAGAGACCGGACAATAAACGGGCGCAGTCTAAAACGCGGACGCCTTAAGCGGACAATATAAACATATAGGGAAAACGCTGACGATATAGACAAAGAGGAAAAAAGCGGACGATATAGATATATAGTGTAAAATGACTGAGCAGGGTTAAATTCATAATAAAGGCTAATAATTGGCTTTTATAAAGTAATTTCTGAAAGGTGTAATTATTATAATAATTAAAAAAGACTTTAGTTTATTTATTTGTTCAAATTAATCAATGATAGATAATCTATTCCCCATTGTAATCTTTATCAACCTGAATTAGATATGAATTTTCTTGAACAATCATGTTATGTTCTACCAGACAATAAAACAGTAAGAAATGTATAAATTATATATTTATGTATATACTGATTCCATTTTTTTATTTAAATAAAGTGTCCACGTGTCACTTGTATATTTGATATAATCCTGCACGTGTTTAATTTCATCATACACATGATACTTTATACCATATTTCATCAAGTCGAAATAGAAAACGCGGACAATATAGACATATAGTGGAAATGCGGACGATATCGATATAGAGGGAAAACGCTGACAAAATAAATGTATAGAACGGGAGAATAGAAAACTGTTATGAATAAAAAAATATCTGGCTTCTACCATGTCGACTTAATCACGCACCGACACTTGTATATTTCAAGTAATCATACATCTCACCCTTGTACAATTAATAAAGTGGCTACAGAAAATGCGGACAATATAGACATATAGTGAAAAAGCGGACGATATAGATATAGAAGGAAAACGCTGACGAAATAAATGTATAAAACGGGAGAATAGAAAACTGTTATATAAATAAAAAATATCTGGCTTCTACCATGTATATAATTAATTTATATCAATTAACTTTCTTTAATTCATAATATTTTTTAGTTTTATTTATATTTTATCCATTAATCTGAATATACCTTCCAGAAATTTTTAACAAGGTAACTTTTTACACGAATGCCGTTAAAACAAAGTCAATTTTAACAGTAATTGACTCATTACAAGGCACATTATATATATCTTTAACTTTCAAGTTAGATAATTTTAACTTCTTTTCATCATTTATTACTCTATTAATCTTAACTTTACATGGGAGCAATCCTTCGTATCTTCGTGAATAATTTATGCACTTACAGATTTTAGCACTAATTTTTCAAATGCCTATCAGGAATGCGCTGAAGCTCATACAAACACGCTTATGCCAATGGAAAACAAAAATATCCATGGTTACAATTTTTATATGTTGAGTGCATTGAAATGAAAATATCAACTATTCAACTTACATATATGTACTTGCTGCGGGAGGGCTTTTGTCCGCCCTATTATTTTCACGGGAGGGCTTTTGTCCGCCAAGTCATTTTTACGGGAGGGCTTTTGTCCGCCCTGTTATTTTCACGGGAGGGCTTCATCCTTATTTTTTTTAATGTGGTCAATTTAGTATCATTCGTAATTTGAAAAAAAAAATATTATCTTATTTGCCATTAAGTTTTACGTATATGAATATATTATTTTATTATACAGCATTTCTATAAAGTTCATCGATTCCCACCTCATCATCAATAAGTCTACTCTAAATTTCATTATCGTCCGCTTTTTTCCTCTATATCTATATCGTCAGCGTTTTCCCTATATATCTATATTGTCCGCAAAATGCGTATCATGTTATCTCTAGCTAAGTGCCGACACGATTAATCAGTAGCGTGTTGTTCACACTTATATAATTACCGTTAATTTGCAGCACGCTTCTGCTTATATTGTATCAATAAAAAACAACAGCCTGTCATTACTTATTTATATCAATAATTTATGATTAAAAATTACTCTTACAAACTTTTGATTTTGAAAAATCAAGGCTTTCTTTATTTTGCGAACAAAAATTTTGTCCGCCTACTGCACATAATGACAGACAAAAACAATGCCAAAATGAAATACATATCCTTAATTACATATCAGCTGTTGCCAATTTAATAGTACCATCATTGTAATTCTAAAGACATTCATTTGATCCATTTGTTTCATATATTAGTTTTCAATATTTAGAAATTCCGAAAATGTGTCATATAAATATAATATAAAATTCATTGACATTCAATCATAAATTACTTTAATATTTCTCCCAATTTGCTAATTTATTATATTTTTTTTATATATTAAAGTATAAATCCAATTACACATCATTTTTATAAACTTCATCAATGCCCAAAATCATCACCAATTAGTCTACACTAATATCTATATCGTCCGCTTTTTTCCTCTTTGTCTATATTGTCAGCGTTTTCCCTATATGTTTATATTGTCCGCTTAAGGCGTCCGCGTTTTAGACAGGCCCCAATAAACGTGTGGTACTACTCGCCGGTCTCTAGTAAATCCCGGTCAAAATAGACCGGAAAATACCGATAGGAGACCCCCTAGATTCCGGAAGTATATTCGGATACAGAGACTGACATTTTCGCGGGAAAAAAACAGCTATGGGTGTAGGTAAAGATAATTTGCATTGTCTTTTCCACCAATTTCCATAGTAGATATATGTCTATGATAACGGGCACTTTTTCGCAATATAGTCAGTATTAAATTTATACTACTGCAGTGCAGACGTTGATACATTACTGTACGAATTATTTTGCAATGATTTAAGGGGAGTACATATTATTCCATAGTATAATGCTACACTGTATGAGGGAAGAAAGAGTACTTATGGTAGTCATAGGATACCTGTATTTGGCGTAGGGATAAGGGATGCATATGTCTGGTTAATCTATGTGGGGTTTGAACATAAGTTGGTACTAGATTAATTTCAACTAGGTTATGGTATATCTTGTAATAGGATGGGTATTTACGGTAATCTAACTTAACAGTTAATCTATAAGTTATGAGTTACTATCTTTCATACTTATTGCATGGTATATACAATATTATTCTCAACCACATATAAAATATATCATAAACATAATCTTAATCAAATAATAAATATAGTTATTCTTAATATAAAACTAAATATAAATTGATAAGTATACTCATTCAATTTGTTAGGGCTTTTCATATATTAAAAGCATTGATTGAAATTGTATTTACTAGTTGTTGTTGTTTAGTCCATCATCTTTATAAAGTGACACTTATATATAAATCTACTGAGCCCTGAGAATTTACTCCAGTTATAATTTGTGATCATTTGGTCTCCGTGTAAAGCATTGATTCTCATTAGAACCTGACCACTATTACAATCTTATAAAACATTATCAGTCTACAGTCTAATCTGCGATGTTCAAGGGATCGCCAGCCCAGTTCTTCCTGCATGGCTGTGACACTAGAGTGAGGGGAGTAATCTCTTTTAACACATCTTATTGCGCGTCTCTGGATCATCTCAACTTTGTCAATATTGGTTTTAGTGTAAGGAGACCAAATAGTTGAGGCATATTCAACCTGTTTATTGAAACTCACAGAGTTTTGAAACAAATTAAATCACAATCTAGACAAAGTTCAAAGTGTGAAAATAAACAAAGGGGGATAATTAAAAATTAGGCAAGGCAGAGTTACGGTTCTTGTGCATTGCACACCTACTCAATGAGATCTATCTACCTACAAAATGTCATGTTGATACCACTTATACTTTTAGAGTTATGTCCCGGACAAAGTTCAAAGTGTAAAATAAACAAAGGGGGATAATTCAAAAACTAGGCAAGGCAGAGTTACGGTTTTTGTGCACTGCACACCTACTCAACGAGATCTATCTACCTACAAAGTTTCATGTTGATACCTCTTATACTTTTAGAGTTATGTCCCGGACAAAGTTCAAAGTGTAAAAATAAACAAAGGGGAATAATTAAAAAATTAGGCAAGGTAGTTACGGTTCTTGTGCACTGCACACCTACTCAATGAGATCTTTCTACCTACAAAGTTTCATGTTGATACCTCTTGTTGTTTCAAAGTTATGTCTCGGACAAGAAAAGGGGACGGAAGTCCGGCCGAAATGGAATAAGGAGCAATTTCTTTTGTTATTTTCTATTGTTTAATAGAGGGCCAATGGCCCCTTACTCTATTGTTACGGAATGAACTCTATTGTTCTCTTTTGTTCTGTTTACAGTTAGATGGCCCCCTATCCCTATTTGGTAGTGCGGACAGACGTACAGAAAGACGGACGGACGGACGGATGGACAAGGCGGCGACTATATGCTCCCCCGAAATTTTTCGGGGAGCATAAAAATTGGGGACATTTTGAATAAAATTAAGATATCAAACTTTTAAGAAAAATACATGATTGAATTTGGATATTTATCTTGTTATAAAGTTACAAATACTTTTGATGTATATAGATCACCATTACATGTGGAAAACTGTCAAGAACTTAAGAGTTTATCAAAATTCAACTGTTCCAAAAACAAAACTTATAATTAAATGGAACTCAATTTATTAGTTTCACAATCATGACATTAAATATGATTGACTGTCAACTCAATTTTTTTCAGTAATGTGTAAATGAATAGATGAATAACTTTTTCATCTTCTCCCTCCTTCACACTTCCAATGCCCTTAAAAAGTCAAAGTCTTTTGTTTCACCATCTTCAAGTTTCACAATCATGACATCAATATGATGTCTCTGGAAGAAGTCTGTTTATAAGAGGAGTTTTAGTTTGGTTTTGACAACTTATGTGCACTAAAAGCCCCTTCACAATAAGAAGTATGAATGGAAGCAGTGGTTTGTTGTCAATGTTTTCTGAAGGAGATGGTTAAGGAGGGCTCTGATGATGTGGACTTAATTAGATACATTGTTATTTTTGTCTGACTTTTTATTGTCATTTGGAACTTTGCTTTTCTTTTGAAAAAAAAAGTGTCGCCATATCTAAACACATCGGTGAAAGTTTAACTTGTTTTCATTGGCCGTTCTATTATTATAAACCAATCAGAAATGTTTTAAGAAATGCCTTTCGCACTCTTTGCATTGGTTGCTGCATAATAATTTTCATGCCGTGAAAAACTATTTCACAGAAATGATCACCATATTGAGACAAGGTGTCGCGCGCGCAACATTTGGGTCGCTACCTTGAAGGTCAAGGTCACAGCATGACCTTGCAGCAAAATCGTGTCCAGTCCATAACTTTGTTATTTGAAGTCGGATTTTACAACTATTTCACAGAAATGATCACCATATTGAGACAACATGTCGCGCGCAACATTTGGGTTGCTACCTTGAAGGTCAAGGTCACAGCATGACCTTGCAGCAAAATCGTGTCCGGCCCATAACTTCGTTATTTGAAGTCGGATTTTACAACTATTTCACAGAAATGATCACCATATTGAGACGATGTGTCGCGCGCAACATTTGGTTGTTTTTTTCCTTTGAACTTTGTCTGTGACATAACTCTGACACTACAAGAGGTATACCTTCCTGTGTCCAAAACCTATTCGGGGAACATCACCCGGTTCAACCGGCTCTTGTTTTAGCGGGAATGTCACAGATTGGCAGCCTTAGCAGAACACCAGGTTTATTATACTAACTTTGTGCAAATTATCTTTGCTATTTACAAGTTAATACTTTAGATGCAACACATGTATTTAAACATATAAACTATCCTTTGAATCTTGTTATGTTTTGTGTGTTAGTAAGTCATCCAAGCATAATATAATTATAAATATTACAGTGTTATTCTTTTGACATCTAAAGATATACTAGTAAGTGCTTTAACAAGGCTGAAACTCAGGAAAGTTCAGAAATATATCCACCCTTTCAGATATATAAATATAATTATATACATTTGTAATTATGTATATTTTTGTACTTAACATTCTTTAAATAAATTCAATCAAATGTTTGAATTTTGAAGCTTATTACAATGTATGTCATAATTATGTTATAATAAAGTCTCTTAGACCATAATAAGATGGAATAAGAAATTTTATTAACAATTTTTCAAAGTTTTAAGAGAAGATAACTCTTGAAATATAATTTTCATGGTGATAAAATGAGTGTTGTGTGAATGATGTTGCAAGAAAATTCCCATTAGGGTAAAGAAGATAAAGTTAAAAAAAATAAAATATAAACAAAATTCTAACATTAAAGGTTATTAAAAATTAATGTATGGAGTTTAGATTCTACAGTTTTAACCTACTGGTATCTTTTTGCATATTTATTGGAGATCAGCAGAGTTATTCCCCTTGATTAAACTAAGGAATAATAATTATAAACTTGTGTCACATGTAACTGCATATGTATTACAGTATAATTGCTTAAAGTCATGCACTTTAATTTATAAAAATGTTTGATAGCATCATTGTGAACTGTTGCACCTGAGTATTTTGATGCAAATTAAGACAAGTAAAATGATTTCCTGCGGGGAACATTTATAATGATTTAAAGATATTTCATTTAACTATTTTCAACATTGTTTGGGGAAAAAAATAGAAAAAAATGACTTTTGTATCAGGAATATAGTTGACAATAATCGATGAATAGAAGAAGGTCGTTGGTCCTGGTCGAAAATAAAACAATATTTCTGTTTAAGAAAATGATTAAATACCATTGTAACAATTAATAATTCCGTGCAAAAAAAAATAAAAATAAAGTAAACACACAAGTTTACGCAGAAAATATCTCTATCTATTATGGCAAATGCCACAAACGAATGTTTCAATTCTGTGGATTTTTACTATAAACAATTTATTGTTTGTAAAATTTCAGATAGATATTAAAGAAACATTGTTAATTTTCAAACATATCATGCAAGTTTTTCCACCTTAAACGGTAAAATAATAATAGAAAATTAGAAATTTCACGTAATAGTGTTATGTTCTTAATACGAATTCCCTAGCATTGTGTACACCGGTCATTTGAGAGACCGGTGTGTATACAATGATTCCCTTAACGTACCGGGAAACGGTATTTAGCTAGGTTTTAGAATAGGTCAATTAACCAATCATGTACGATTTACAGATCACATGCTCCTCCATGTACCGAAAACAGGTCACGTGCTCCTCCATGCCTCAAAAATTAAACGCGTACCAATACCCTGCGGGCTCCGGCCCGCAGGGAATAAGCAGAGTTATGCCCACTGATTTAGCAAAATTAGCGAAGTAGGACCTTTGCTCTGTATATCTTGGAAAGTGAGTGGGGGTGATTTGTGTCTTATGGGCACATATGTCTAGTTATTTTTAAATGAAAATAAAGTCTTTGTTAACTTGTCATGTTAATGATAGTAGTATAGTAGTATACATTGTTGGACAAAATAAACTGGATAAACACTGTATAAAATTTGCTAAATTTACTATATGAACTTGTCCATCTCAAATTTTGGAATATCAATTACAGGGAATAATCAAGATAAGACTTTAAAGATAATAAGCCAACAGTATAGAGCCTGGTCAGACTACAAAGATGTGCTGGTTGCACCCAGACTTTGTACTGACGTCAAAGTCTGTTTACTCAATAAGGTAGCAGGGAAGGAGTTAAATCTGTTATTACAGAATAGATCATTTCCACAGCATGTTTTGATAAAGCTTAATGCTTAACCTACTGAAACTGAAAGTAATCAGCGCCTTTGCTACCAGTATATTGACAGGCTAGCTTGCATGTCTGTGTAGTCGGACCAGGTTCTATACTGTTGGCTGACAAACTTCAAATTTTCATCTTGATATCCCAAAAATTGATAATGGACAGTTCCAAAAATGGACGCAGGTCAAGTTCAGGAAAGAAAGTTTGCAGGTTAAGGGTAAAAATAAGTAAAAAGTATTACATTTTATAATCTAAGTAGTTTCAAGCACATACTGTACATGGCACACTCACCAACGTCACCAATGGTCAAAATAGAATCCTGCTGTGGATTTCCCACAGGAGTCTTTCAGTTCGTTTATGGCACCATTGAGTTATACTGTGTGTAAATAAATGATGGACCACCTGACTTCCAGAAGGACCACTTAAATTTCAGATCCATTGATCCGGCTTACCACCTGCTTAAAATGTTAGTCTTGAGGCCTGCACTGCCCTCTTAATTAGTACCAATTTTCACCTGGGTTAAGTACAGCAGAGAAAATTTTCTGTTCAAGGTAATTAGCAGTGTCCTTGGAAGGACACAAACTAAGCTGAGCCTTTCAATCATGTCCTCCCTTTTTTATATCCCCGAAAGAATTTCAGGCATTTTATGTTATACCCCATGGAGTCAGTCCGTCTGTCTGTACAAACCCAGGTACTTGTGTTACTTGGAGAACAATGGGTAACAGTAAATTCTCTTTCATCCTATTCATTCTGTTTTTACTTAATGGCACATCAGCACATTACTTGTCATACCATGATGAAATCTTGATCTCTGTTACTTATATTTATATTTACTTCAACCTTGTCTTGTGATGAGCATCTGAGGGTACGGAACATTCTGGTTGGTACCCAGGTCCCAATTTAATATTAAGTACCCAGTTTACATCTTTTTGACCCAAGAAATAGATAATTATTGCAAAAATTAATTCAATACACACTTGATTGTATAATGGCCATAACAACTTAAGATTAATAAATTCATATATACATCAAATATAAAAATGCCAATTAAGACTTCAACTGTCAAAGATCGTGTGGTTCAGATTTAATTTAAGACCTGTAGGCCATTGCATAATGGTCCCATACAAAAACTTTAACTTTCTTATTGAAGGGTGTCTGCATATTCTTGTTGATCCTGTATATGACTTCACCCTGCTGTGCAAGGACGAAAACGTGGATGCTTCATGCTTTGAATTAATAGTTTCAAAATGTATTTTTGTGCTGAATGTTAACAGAAGTAAGCTGTTGCAGTAATTAAACTGTGTTGGCTCAAAATCACAATACAGTCCTTGCTAAATCTTTTTATTGGCCCCTTTATGGAATGAAATCAGATTTTGTGAAAGGGCGACAGCAACTTCTCGAGCCTTTTAGTCGGTCATAATAAAAGCCGATCATTCCGAACGGTATGAAGGTGCTTGATTATTAATTCCCCCAAACAAACTAGACTTACCTGTAAGTTGACGTTGGGTTGGAATTCTATGTAGTCATATAACAACTGGAGGGATCAAATGAGATGTGCATAGACCGTATCAATATTCCTCAGTCTTCAAAACGTTAACAGAAAAGTTATGTCCCAGAACGGGATCAAAAAGTAACATTTTCCTTAGGTATTAATATATGTAACTGTAACATTAAATGTTTTTCTGGGTGGAGTGGGAGGGCATTTGATCCCTCCAGTTGTTATATGACTACATAGAATTCCAACCCAACGTCAACTTACAGGTAAGTCTAGTTTGTTTGGGGGAATTCTATTACGTCATACAACTTCCGTGCTCAAATGAGACTTCGACACAAGAGGACATAACTTTTATGGGCTACGAGTCACTTACTATAAGACATGTAAATGTTTCAACAGTAACGTATGTATATTTTTTACCTGTATCTGACATGTTACTGTAATACTGCGGACTGGAAGGATACCTCTGTTTCCAGTGGCTTCTCATAAAACTGAGCAAATGTCCTCTCTGTTGCCCATCCAGCAACTTTCATGATGTCATTCAGTGGAACTCCACTCTGCTTTGCCTTGGAAGTTACTGCTCCCCTAGCACTATGTGTTTTATATTTATCAACGTCAATACCTGCATCTCTCATTACACATTTTATCCACCTACTGATAGTTGTTGAGACAACAAACTTGTATGGTTTAATGTAACTTATGAATAACCTTTTTTCTTCTCCACGCAAATGTTTAGTACGCGATATGTATTCTTCTAATGTACTATATACACACAACCTCCTATCTGGAGTATACTTCTTGCAATTTACAACAGGGTTACGTTTACCCTTACGACATTGTTTCAAAAGCCCACAATAATACAAAATAAAGGAATTCTCATCCTTTTTCATACCTTCTAAAGTTAATAAACTTACAGAGTGAGAACGACTTGCCTGAGTCAAAACAATAAGTGTTGCTAACTTATAGCTCAACATTTTCAATGTCAAATTATTCACTGGTGGCAACGTCTTCAGGTGACTCAGAAGTATTGAAACATCCCACGTTTCTGAATACTTTGATCTTGTAGGTCTTAAGTTATACACACCGGTCATGTATCTCACAACTAACGGGTGTGAGCCGACATTATACCCTTCATGTGGTTCACAAAGCATTGACAATGCACTCCGTGCTGAATTCAAAGTTTCATAACTATAACCCTTATTAAAAAGTTCTGTAAGAAATTCTATCACAAAGTCTATAGAGGTTTGAAATATATTACTTTGCCTTTCACGACAGAAAAGAACCCATTTGTTGATGTAACATGAATATTGCTTCTTAGTGGAGCGTCTCCATGACGCCATGATGATTTCGACAGACTTTTCCGAAAGTTCTCTGCTTTCGAATGATTTCCTGATATATGACATGCCATCAAATGGAGTTTGTTTACAAGAGGGTGAATTTTGTTCAAGCCCGGAATTCGTAGTGTGTTGCGACTTACTTTGATGATTAGTGGGATGTCTATTAACATTTCTAAAACTGCTGTGTACCAGTTCTGAGTTACCCAAACAGGCGCCACCAGGACCATCTCTGCTTCGTCTAGCAGTACCTTCTGCACCAGACGACCAATCAGACTGAAAGGAGGAAAAGCATAAATAAATTTTCCTTTCCAGTTTAATGAAAAAGCATCTACAGCTTCTGCTTCCGGGTCTGGTTTCCAAGAGACATATCTTGGCAACTGTTTGTTTAACCTGGAAGCAAATAAATCTACTTCGGGCTGCCCAAATATGTCTGCCAATTCTGAAAACAACCCATCATTTAGCATCCACTCAGTATTGTCATTGAATTTTCTCGAACTAGCATCAGCCTCATTGTCTATTCCAGGAACGTGTGTTGCTGAAAGCCATATATTTCTTTCACAACACCACAACCAGATTTGTCTTGCAAGACTGTTTAAATTCTGTATTTTGCCTCCCATGTTCTTAATATAGGAGATTGCACATGTATTGTCTGATCTTATCTGAACATGGCTATTAGTTGTGGTTTTGCAAAAGGATTTTAATGCATAGCTTACAGCAAGCAGTTCCAGGAAATTTATATGGTTTTGGGCCTCCTGGTCATTCCATCGACCACCAGTTTCTAAATTTTCACACACTGATCCCCAGCCTTGGATCGAGGCATCGCAAGTGATAACAATACTTGGGTTTCCATGAGAAATTCTCCGCTTTTGTTGAAAAAGATTATCAATCCAACATTGTAATTCAACTTTAATTGATTGAGTTACCATCATGGTGGACTCATAATCTCCTCTATTTTCTTTTAAAGCAATAATTTTTTCCCTCTCTGTATCACGATAATACAAAGGAGCAAACTCAACTGCAGAGAAAGTGGAAACCAAGAGACCCAAAACTCTAGCAATGGCCCTAATCTTTGCATGATTACGGTTTTTCAAATCTACACATGCTTGGACAATTCCATTTACTTTTTCTACTGGCAAAGTTACAATCATTTCTTTAGAATCGATATTGTTACCGAGAAAGGTAATTTTTTGAATGGGTTCAAGTACTGATTTTTTATCATGTATCATAAAGCCAAAATCAGTCATTAAATTGACGGTGTCAGACACATTTTCTCTACATTCTGAGATTGTGTCTGCCATTAACAATGAATCATCTATGTACCCTGAATTCTTATGTCCAAGCATGCGTAGAGATGCATAAACTGGCTTCATGAGCCTAGTAAACTGTTTTGGCGCACAAGAAATACCATTTGGAAGAGCTTCGTACTGGTAGATTTTACCTGACTTCTGAAATCTTAGCTTAATTTTGTGTTCTGTTGCAATTGGAACAGAATAGTAGGCATGACGCAAATCAATTGATGCAAAATAACAGCCAGGTTTGACTAATTTTAATACAGATTCAAATGTATCCATTTTAAAATGATGATATTCAATAAATTCATTTAATTCTTTCAAATTTAAAATCATTCTATATTCACCATTCTTTTTAGGGCGTATGAAAATTGGAGAAATATATTCCTCAGGATGATGTTCAACTTCTGTTATAACACCCATTTTTAATAATTTTTCTATTTCTTTATCTACAATGTCATTTTCTTCAGGTGTGAAATGGTTAATGTAAGAAAAAGTTTTAATGGGATTTACACCCTCTTTAAATTCAATGTGACAATGTTGAACAATGTCCAACACTGAATCATCACTGGTTATTTTTCTCCAATTTTCAATAAAATCCTTCAATCTACCAGCTTTAAAAATACCAACCTGCTCTACTTCTTGGGCGCCATCCTGACATTTTTTGAAGCTGCCGATATGTCTGGCCGACCACGACCTCTACCACGGAACCCTCGTCGGTAATAAGGATGAGGGCGTCTGCTAGCATAGCCACGATAGTTGCCCCGAGGGAATCCTCTACCAAGATTACGACCAATCTTGTTCAGGTCATTGATCTCCTTCACATTCTTGTTGACGTCTGTATCGTCACCATATAAGTGATCAGTGAATGGGAGAGATGCTGAAGCCAAATAATGGTACTTCGGATCTAGATCCGACTTATGGAGTTCTTGACGGCGAATATTTATCAACTTATTTGCCTGTCCAAGCAACGCAATAGAGTTTGAACTCCAGTCCATATCACAAGGGTCTAAAGAGTCAGCATTCTTGTCAATAAGCTTGACAAGGTTGGATGTGGCTTTGATGATCAAATCTTGGATTACCTGCATTCGGTTGTCGTCGGCCTGTGTATGCATTTTCAGTAGTCTCCAGATTCCCTGGTTGACTCTGGTTTTAACCAACGCCTCACAATTCTGTGGCCTGTGTATGTCCTTCACTATATCTGACAGTTTATCTTCCGTCAAACCACTTCTAAAAGACATGTTGACAAAATGTGCCAGGTCATCATTGACTTCACTATCAACGGCATCTTCCTGCTGGAATTTGTTCACTAATGAACTAAATATGCCTCCCCCAGGAGTTTTCTTAGCACTTGAAAGAATGGATGCTTGTTCAGACATACATGCATCATCATCATATTGGTCTTGGCACTCATAGTCATTATAATCATCAAAGTCACCGTACTCTTGATCAGCAATCTGTTCAGTGAAGGACTGTAATTTTTGTTCTTGTTTTTCCAAGCGAGTGGCTTGTGCATTCAGATTTGCATTCATTATACCCCCAAAAACGAAGTTTGGGGGGGTATATAGGAGTCACCCGGTGGTCGGTTGGTCGGTCGGGCGGTCGGGCGGTCGGTCGGTCGGTCCAGACGTCCGTTGCATTTTCCTTGTCCGGACCATAACTTGAAGACTAATGGTTGGAATTCAATATAACTACACACAATGGTCAAGCACATTGAGAGGAAGTGCAGTGCACAAGAACCATAACTCTATCTTGACTAATTACAGAGTTATTGCCCTTTGTTACTTTTCCTTGTCCGGGGCATAACTTGAAAACTACTGGTTGGAATTCAAAACAACTTCATACAATTGTCAAACACAATAAGGGGAAGTGCAGTGCACAAGAACCATAACTCTATCTAAAGTAATTACAGAGTTATTGCCCTTTGTTACTTTTCCATTGCTTTCTTTTGTCCGGACCATAACTTGAAGACTAATGGTTGGAATTCAATATAACTTCATACAGTTGTCAAGCACATTGAGAGGAAGTGCAGTGCACAAGAACCATAACTCTATCTTGACTAATTACAGAGTTACTGCCCTTTGTTACTTTTCCTTGTCCGGGGCATAACTTGAACACTACTGGTTGGAATTCAAAACAACTTCATACAATTGTCAAACACAATAAGGGGAAGTGCAGTGCACAAGAACCATAACTCTATCTAAAGTAATTACAGAGTTATTGCCCTTTGTTACTTTTCCATTGCTTTCTTTTGTCCGGACCATAACTTGAAGACTAATGGTTGGAATTCAATATAACTACATGCAATGGTCAAGCACATTGAGAGGAAGTGCAGTGCACAAGAACCATAACTCTATCTTGACTAATTACAGAGTTATTGCCCTTTGTTACTTTTCCTTGTCCGGGGCATAAGTGAAAATTGCTGGTTGGAATTCAAAACAACTTCATACAATTGTCAAACACAGTAAGGGGAAGTGCAGTGCATAAGAACCATAACTCTATCTAAAGTAATTACAGAGTTATTGCCCTTTGTTACTTTTCCATTGCTTTCTTTTGTCCGGAGTATCACTTGAAGACTAATTGTTGGAATTCATTATAACTTCATACAATGGTCAAGCACATTGAGAGGAAGTGCAGTGCACAAGAACCATAACTCCATCTTGACTCATTACAGAGTTACTGCACTTTGTTACTTTTCCATTGCTTTTTTTTGTCCGGAGCATAACTTGAAGACTAATGGTTGGAATTCAATATAACTTCATACAATGGTCAAGCACATTGAGAGGAAGTGCAGTGCACAAGAACCATAACTCCATCTTGACAAATTACAGAGTTATTGCCCTTTGTTACTTTTCCTTGTCCAGAGCATAACTTGAAAACTTCTGTTTGGAATTCAATACAACTTCATACAGTTGTCAAGGACATTAAAAGGAAGTGCAGTGCATATGAGCCATAACTCCATTTTGACAAAATACAGAGTAACTGCCCTATGATACTTTTCCTTGTCTGGAGCATAACTTAAAACGTACTGGTTGAAATTCAAAACAACTTCATACAATGGTCAAGCACAAAAAGAGGAAGTGCAGTGCACAAGAACTATAACTCCATCTTCAGTATTTATAGAGTTATTGCCCTTTGTTCCTTTTCTTTGTCTTTCTGGACTTATGACAGAGTAATTCAATAAAACTTCATCAATGGCCAACTACATTGAAAGGAAATGCAATATACAAGAACCACAACTATCTTTAATTGCCCACAACCATAACTCTATATTTCAATTCTTTTACAAGATATTCTGTTACTAGTAACATCCTCATTTCCGAAGCAGTCTTGTGGGGGTATTAATCACATTTAGTGATAGTTCTAGTTTCCTTTAATATCAATAACACTTCTTTCGTTACACCACCCTCCTTTGTTGGCAACTGTTTCGTGGATTGTTTACCGCTACTGCTGCTGGTAGCAGCCTTATCACTCGAAATTAACAAAGATGAAATACTAGACGAGCTAGTTGTGGTAGTTACTGGGGTTATTTCACTTTGGGAGACTTTTGTGGTCTTTTTCCCCGTGTTTTTCAACTGCACTTCTTTATCTGCCATTTTACCACGCGACGTCGTAAAGCAACTCTATTAACGCACGTGGTTATGTCGTAAAATATATATTGTCGTAAAAAATACAACAATGGCAAATAATCAATATTTGCGAACAAATATTATAAAATTGTATCAAATTGTTACGAATAACAATAAAATAATAGAATATTGCTACGAATAGCAATAATTTATAAGACTGATTATACTAATGAATAGTCTAAAACGTGAACGAACGAATCCGTCACGGTAAACGGTCAGCTACTGTAGAAATACAACTGCACCCTACGAGTAGCAAAAACGCACTGAGGAATATTGATACGGTCTATGCACATCTCATTTGAGCACGGAAGTTGTATGACGTAATAGAATTATTAATCCGTGGTACAATGAATAGCGAACTTGCAAACATTTTCAAATGAAATAACCTTTTCCGTCAATAAATCGCGCTCTTCGGTTTTTTTAGCTCACCTGTCACAAAGTGACAGGGTGAGCTTTTGTGATCGCTTTTCGTCCGGCGTCCGTCCGTCCGTCGTCCGTCCGTCGTCCGTCCGTAAACTTTTGCTTTAAATGACATCTCCTCATAAACCACTGAGCCAATTTCATCCAAACTTCACAGGAATGTTCCTTTGGTGGTCACCTTTAAAAATTGTTCAAAGAATTTAATTCCATGCAGAACTCTGGTTGCCATGGCAACCAAAAGAAAAATCTTTAAATATCTTCTTTTAAACAACCCCAAGAGCTAGAGCTTAGATATTTGGCATGAAACATCTTCTAGTGAGTGTCTGCCAGTTTGTTCAAATAAAAGCCCTGGGGTCAAAATTGGCCCCGCCCCAGGGGGTCATTGATTTTCCCTATATGCATATAGTAAAAACTTAAAAAATCTTCTTTTAAAGAACCCAAAGAGCTAGAGCTAAGATATTTGGCATGAAACATCTTCTAGTGAGTGTCTACCAAGTTTGTTCAAATAAAAGCCCTGGGGTCAAAATTGGCCCCGCCCCGGGGGGTCATTGATTTTCCCTATATGCATATAGTAAAAACTTAAAAAATCTTCTTTTAAAGAACCATAAGAGCTAGAGCTTAGATATTTGGCATGAAACATCTTCTAGTGAATGCCTACCAAGTTTGTTGAAATAAAAGCCCTGGGGTCAAAATTGACCCCGCCCCAGGGGGTCATAGATTTTCCCTATATGCATATAGTAAAAACTTAAAAAATCTTCTTTTAAAGAACCCAAAGAGCTAGAGCTAAGATATTTAGCATGAAACATCTTCTAATAAGTGTCTACCAAGTTTGTTCAAATAAAAGCCCTTGGGTCAAAATTGGCCCCGCCCCAGGGGGTCATTGATTTTCCCTATATGCATATAGTAAAAACTTAAAAAATCTTCTTTTAAAGAACTCAAAGAGCTAGAGCTAAGATATTTAGCATGAAACATGTTCTAATGGGTGTCTGCCAAGTATGTTCAAATAAAAGCCCTGGGGTCAAAACTGGCCCCGCCCGGGTGGGGGGGGGGTCATTGATTTTCCTTATATGTGTATAGCAAAAACTTAAAAAATCTTCTTTGAAAAAACCCAAATAGCTAGAGTTTAGATATTGAGCATGAAACATCTTTAAGTAAATATCTACAAAGTTTGTTCAAATAAAAGCCCGGGGGTCAAAACTGGCCCTGCCCCAGTGGTGTCATTGTTTTTAACTATATGTGTATAGTAAAAACTTTAAAAATCTTCTTTTAAAAAACCCAATGAGCTAGAAATTAGATGTTTAGCATGAAACATCTTCTTATGGGTGTCTACCAAGTCTGTTCAAATAAACAAATAAAAGCCCTTGGGTAAAAATTGGCCCGGGGGTGGGGGGGGCCTATATACAGGTGAGCGACCTCAGGGCCATCATGGCCCTCTTGTTTATTTACACAGTGGGTTATTATGGTATGTTATTGTTGTACATTTATCCGAAAGCTGTAAATAGAATGATGAGTTGATGACCTAAATATTCCGAAAATCTATTTATAGAGGGATGTGCTCCCGGTCTATTTTGACCGGGATTTACTAGTGACCGGCGAATAGTACCACACGTTTATTGTCCGGTCTCTCCTGGTTTTGGAGTAGATGTTTGATATCGTTACCGAACAAAACAAATATTTTACAGATAAATAAGCTTTTTTTCCAAAATGAATGTTTGTCAGTTAATTTGGTTACAATAATTAATGAACACAGATCAACTCTCAAATTTATTGATATTTATTATACATAAACATACAATTCGAAAAAAACAAAAACAACAAGAACAACAACAATAGCATGTTTCATTTTATCTATATGAGATAAAAACAATAAATATGTACAATAATTGAGAAAAATGTACATTTTTATGGTAATAATACGACACTATCAACTTTGTAATATATTGTTATCCCCCTCCTGATTCCATCGGCGGGGGATAACAATATATTATAAAAAGATTTAGCAAGGACTGTTATTGCTTTTACGTTGTTCATCTGTCCTTCCGTACAACCCAGAGGTACTTGTGTGACTTGGAGAACAATAGGTAACAGTAAATTCTCTTTGGTCCTATTCATTCCGTTTTTACTTGTGTGTCTCTTTTAAAAAGATAAAAGGAAAAGTCACATTAAGTACCATTTCGTATGTCCGTCCATCCATCTGTCCGAATTTCGTTTCCGCGCTACTTCTCTGCAACTACTGGCTGGAATTCAACGAAACTTTATGGGAAGTGCATATCATCGGCTTGTTCCAGTCAGAGACTTTAACTCAAGAGTTATGGCCCTTGATTAGTTATGCAGTATGCATATAGAGCAAAAATCGTTTCCGCGCTACTTCTCTGCAACTACTGGCTGGATTTCAATGAAACTTTATGGGAACCTTCAATACCAAGAGGAAATGGGCATATCGTTGCCTTGTTCCAGTCAGACACTTTAACTCAGAGTTATGGCCCTTGATGAGTTATTCAGTATGCATATAAATCATAAAATCGTTTCCGCCCTACTTCTCTGCAACTACTTGCTGGAATTCAATTAAACTTTATGGGAACCTTAAATATAGGGCCGGGAATTATATTCGAATATTCGAAACACTACCGAATATTCGAACATTGAAAAACGAATACGAATATTCGAAAAAAAATGAGAAATGTTTTATTTTTTGTCATTACTTTCAAATTTCAATTGAGATCGTAAATTAAACCTTTGCCCTTTCCTTGACCAGGGGTTCAAATGTTTGTATGACGCGTGTCAATAATTATTGCCAATTAACTGTGAAAACTTTGGGATCTAGTTGACCAGTTTATAATGTAAATTTTTCCGATTTTAATTATCTTATTTATTGTTTTCTGTGTTATAATCTTTCCGATTGATCAATAATTGTCTTAAATTTTGTGAATAAGAATAAATCGGCACGCATTAATCGGCGCGTTATGAAAGCATGGGAAGTGTCTAAATTCCGTCAGAATATATTTATTCCGTAGACATTAGACTCTGTGTGATATTTACTGCGTTATAGCTAAACTTATCTTAAGAATATTTTAAACTTTATCTAAAATTATAAATAAAAAAATATTTAATACAAGTGATGTTTCAATATAATAATGTGTTGGCTACGATGATTCATATTACTGTCAGTCAAGTCACGAGAGTTACCTCCCGTTAATAAGACAGCGGTCGGGTTTACTGAACAAAAGACAATCAAATTATGAATTTATTTCAAAAGTAAACATATATCTCGATTTACAATATATAAAATTAAAAAAACTATGACATAGCAATAAAGGTCTTTTTAATCGCCGATTATTCCAAGCATTTTAAAGTAGTATAGTATTCGACGCAATCAATTTCGGATACGTATACGTCAAAGAGAAATATCGGAACAAATGTTGTAAAAACAAATATTCGAATATATTTGAATATGAAAAACGAATATTTGAACATCCAATTCCTTATTCGTTCCCAGCCCTACTTAAATACCATCAGGAGATGCGTATATCGGCACCTTGTTCTGGTAGGAGTTATGGCCCTTGATAAGTTATACAGTACGCATATAGAACAATAATGGTTTGTGCGCTACACCTCTGCAACTACTGGCTGGAATTCAACGAAACTTTATGGGAACCTTCTATATCATTAGGAGATGCGCATATCTTCGCCTTGTTCCGGTCAGACACTTAAACTCCGATTTATGGTCGTTGATTAGTTATGCAGTATGCATATAGAACAATAATCGTTTCTGCGCTAATTCACTGCATCTACTGCCTGGAATTCAACAAAACTTAATGGGAATCATCAATATCAAAAGGAGATGCGCATATTGTCGGCTTGTTCCAGTCAGACCTTTCAACTCAAGAGTTATAGCCCTTGATTAGTTATGCATTATGCATATAGAGTAAAAATTGTTTCCGCTCTACTTCTCTGAAACTACTGACTGGAGTTGTTCAATGAAACTTTATGGGAACCTTCAATACCAAGAGGAGATGCGCATATCCTCGCCTTGTTCCGGTCAGACACTTTAACTCAGAGTTATGGCCCTTGATTAGTTATGCAGAATGCATATAGAGCAATAATCCTTTCCGCGTTTCTTCTCTGCAACTACTGACTAGAATTCAAACTTTATTGAAATCCTCAATATCAAGAGGAGATGCTCATATTGTCAGCTTGTTCTGGTCAGACCCTTTATATCTCAGAGTTATGGCCCTTGATTAGTTATGCAGTATGCATATAGATCAATAATCTTTTCCGCACTTCTTCTCAACTACTTGCTGGAATTCAACAAAACTTTATGTGAACCAACAGGAGATGAGCATATCCTCACCTTGTTCCGGTCAGACACTTTAACTCAAGAGTTATGGCCCTTGATTAGTTATGCAGTATGCATAAAGAGCAATAATTGTTTCCTCGCTACTTCTCTGCAACTACTCAGGCTGGAATTCAATTAAAATTTTATGGGAACCATTAATACCAAGAGGTCAGATATGCACAATTTGTTGCCTTGTTCAGACCAGACCTTTCATTACAGAGTTATGGCCCTTCATTAATTATGTTGGATGCATATAGAGCAATATTGCTATTTCTTTGCAACTGCTGTATTGATTTCATCAAAACTTTATGGGAACCATCGATACAAGAAGGCAATTTACATCTCATTGGCATGTCCAGATATTACTATTTAACACAGAGTTAAGGCTCTGTTATTGCTCTGAATATTTATCATGTACAAAGAATATTTCTGTTTATTCCATGGTAAATACAGTTGACTCTCAATAAGTCAATATTGCTTTACTCAAAATTCCACGTTAGTCGAAGAATTTCTAAAGTCCCGTCAAAGTTCCTTCTTTATCTTTGTATTGTCACTCCGCTTAGGTCAAATTTTGACTTAGCAAGACTCCTGTTTAGTTGAAAAGAAAATTTGGTCCTGTTAATTAAAGTACAACACATTTTCATCTCAATTAGTCGAAGTGTGAAAACAGCGACTGATCAAAGGTCGGCGACATCAAGGGGAGATGTTGTCACTCGTGATTCACATGTTTCATAGTAATTTTAATTGCCGGTCATCATGTATTATTAACACGTCATAAAAGTGGTTTTAATTGGTTTCAGAAAGTAATTGACTCATGCCAGTCTGACAGGTGTTAGTCAAATAACAGCCTAGGTATTGATGTGTGTTATCAATGTAAATGATATTTGTATAATAATTAATCTTCCGTCATAGTGCATACATTAATATGTACTTCCGGTTCACGATAGTTGCTACTTTCGTTTTCGTCAGATGATCAATTCACTTCAAATATTAGACAAATTGAAGTTGAAATGAATGCGTTATTGGGCTTTTATTGTAATGAATTGTCATGAGTGCTTATTAAAACATGAGCTTCACAGATGAATACTGACAAACTTGCATTTATGTCGTTGCTATGAATGTTTGTGTTTATGTTTCACTATTAATATACATGTATTAAATTTTGAATAATATATTTTTCTTTATATATTGTAGTTGTAAGTGATTTACCGTCATTTCAACGGTTAAATATTGTGCATTGCCGCTATCAACAACAACAAACCTACTTCTTTGCACATTCAATCAGGCACATGTATACACATGTACGAATGTCAACGTAATGGCAGCAGATCCACGTTACTCGAATTCCGTTTCTCTCGAAGTAAAATGCCCAGTCCCTTGGATTTCGAGTTACCGAGAGTCAACTGTATATATAAATAAAGCCTTATGTCTTCAGTTGTTGTGTTAGTAATAACCAGTACTCTGCAGGGGATATTATAAATTCAACGAATTTGCTTGTTCTACCATGAATCCCATGAACACCGATCACTTGAACTGTCAAACCTGATCTCTGGTCAAGTAGAAATAATTATAGTAAAAAATTACTTCTTTTCGGTCTAACACAAAGACACAAAAAGTTGCGAGACTTAAATCCCTTTCAATTACAAAACGTAGTGACAGTCATATGTTTCCTTAGGAAATTCATATCTTGAAAATAAAGAAACAAGATTAATGTTTAAAATCTAATGCAGTCGGTTAAATGTTTAACACAGTTATTAGGGCGCTGTTTAAACTGTTAGCTTTTTACTTCACAACAGCATGCAGGTGTCTTTTTACTTCACAACAGCATGCAGGTGTCAAGTGCTGTGTGACAGCTGTAAAAAGTTTCCCCGTACTTCACTTCAGTGTTGTAGTATATTTTTCTGGTCCTTCAGGATCATTGATGCCAGCACTATTAAGTGTTGAGAATTGAGAACCACTCAAGCCGGTGCTAGGGGTCGTGAGGGATGTTGCACGTATTCATTATCCCTCATGTACAGACTCGATCAAACCGAGTCTGCAATTCTCATGTAATTTTGTTGTGATTAATGCTTCCAAGGGATCATTTTGTTTCCAGATTTTTATACTTCACAACAGCAGGTGTCAAGTGCTGTGTGGCAGCTGTAAAAAGTTGCCCCGTAATGCACTTCAGCGTTGTTATATTTTTCTGGTCCTTCGGGATCATTGATGCCAGCACTATTTAGTGTTGAGAATTGAGTACCGCTCAAGCCGGTGCTAGGGTGCGTGAGGGATGTTGCACATATTCATTATCCCTCATGTACAGGATTATTCCTATGTGAAGTTCAAGGATGAATAGAGTAATAAATAATGAAAAGAAGTGTAAATTAATAAAAATTAAAAGTCCAAGACATTTATAATGTGAATTGTAATGAGTCAATTTTTTTCAAAGGTGAATTTGTTTTGAACGGCATTCGTGTAAAAAGTTACCTTGTTCAGGATTTCAGCTAGGTATATTGCTCATACATATATTTAGGCCAATTGAAAACAACAACAAATATACATGTTACAATTTTAATTTGTTGAGTGCATTGAAAAAAAAAACTAGGTATTTAACTTACATATATATTTTTGTTACAGGAGGGTTTTTGCCTGCCTTGTTAATTTCACGGGAGGGCTTTTGTCTGCCCTGTCACTTTCACAGGAGGGCTTTTGTCTGCCCTGTCTCTTTCACATGAGGGCTTTTGTCTGGTTTGTCATTTTTGGGGG